>NW_008825612.1:1904580-1906893 GCF_000699105.1 Pygoscelis adeliae
GGGTGCCGCAGAATCGCACTCTCGCCGCCCAGACCCAGGCTGCCCAGGCGCATGTTGGGGTTCTTCGTCATGAACTGCAAAACAAAAAGGGCTGTTTGTTTCCTCCCATCCGGCAGGGCCACGGGAGAGGGACCTATTAGCAGTCGCACAAAAGCTTGTCCTCAGCTTTCCTGTTGAACTCAGTTGCTGGCCAGACTTCTCAATTTCATTGTACTGGAACTGCATGCAAGGAACTTGACTCATTCTCTAGAGGAAGAAGTCGGGGTGTATTTCTCCTTGGTCCCTTTTCTTTTGGTCAAATCCTTGGTTACCACAATAAGAAAAGAAAGTTATAATGTTGCAAACGATGCAATTCAAATGTTGCACAATGGTTTCAGTGGTTATTTATTTCTGTATTAATTTCTCAGGAATATAAGCTCGCTCTCAAACGCTGCTCACCAGCCAGCCAGGCTTTGGACTGGAGTCAGTCCTGAGCTGTGTCTTTTTCCTAAACCTCAGCCTGCTGAAGCGCAGCCAGAAGCCTACGCTTTCCTTCCTGTCATCTCAGGAAACAGAGGAAAATGAGCAAGGCACTGGCTTTTAGAGCCCCCCAAACCCTGAGCAGATGAGAGCAGACAGGCGACCATCTCCTCTCTCGATGGTGAAACTCTGAAAGAGGGTTTCTTTTTGTAACAAATTTACTCTGCTACCAGTGAAAAGAAATCTCAAACCTCAGCCGAAGTGCCCTGATTTGCCAGGGAGCAATGAGAAAAGCCGTACATCATGCACACAGTGCGAGAGGGCCCTGGCGGGTGCCCTTTGGGTCCCGACAAGAATGATGAAGTGTGAATGCTGCAGATATTTCTTAAGGGAAAGGGAAATATTGGGGGAGGAGGGGAATCCTTTTCCCAGGCAGGAAAAGAGCTAGTTGGCTTGTTAATTTAGGATTATAGTTCTTAAAAATTCAGTAAAAACCAATCTTTCCCTTCCCGTCGAGTATTTCTAATTCATTGGAGAAATCAGGTTATGTTTAAACTGGGAAAATAGCCGCTTTTATTTGCCTATTGAAACAGCAGCATAAAGCAAGCTCCACTCTGGTGGAGGTGTCCAGACGATTTCCTTGAAGATGAAAGAGCATTATGTTTAGCAAATAGCTGAACCAGCCAAACCAGACAATCAGTCACTGTTTCAGGAATGACCAAGTCTGCTGCACCTCGGCAATGGGGAAATTAAAAGAAGGGGAGGTGCAGTGAGAGACCAACTTCATTCTGACTGTAGGAGCTTTTCAGAAGGTACAAATTCTCCTAGGATGAGCAGATAACAGGTCTAGTCATTCCCTACCTAGAGAGAAGATGGGGAGAAGAAAGACAACTGCCAGATTTATTTTAGAATTCTCCCCAGTACCCCATCCTGAGGGGACTTCAGAGCAAAAGTAGATGGGGCATCTGCAGCTGAGACCCTGCAGGACCCCAGACTCTGCTGACATTAGCACAAAAACCCCAGCTCCAGCCTGACCTCCTGAGCCCTTCGAGGACGTGTGCTGCTAGGGGATTCCCTACGGCAGAACTGTTTTCCACCATTCCACCCAAAACATCAGTAGAGCGAGCTGCTGAGTGCATCCAGATTTGTAAGAGCAGTCACCAGGAGAGGAGCAAAGCCGACGTGGCTCTCTGCAACGGGGGTCTTTCCCATGCTTCTCTGGACTCTTCAGCCCTCAGTTATGCAGCACTTCCAGGGTCAGGCCCAAGGACAAGCAGAACTTCTCTGTCTCCCCACCCCTTTCAACCTGTTCTTCTCCCTTTCTACCAGCAGAACCCAAACACAATTTGTTTCCCAAGAGACTCTGCCCCAAAATTTCTGTGGGATACTGATCCTCAGACAACAGCCTGGTTTCCGAACAAGAAATGGGCCAAGCCAAAATCTCTCGGAGACCTGGTTCAGACAAGCCTTTGGAAGTCTTGAACTAAACTTCTTTGGTTTCCAAAACAGGCCAGAAACTTCCTGGCACCCCCATCTTTCTCTAGAAATTCCCTACCCAGCTTCTTTGTCCCCACAGATGGATAGCTGCACCTCACTAGCTCTTATCTGCACTGCTGGAACACCTAGAAAGCTCAAACAAGATCAGAGCTCGCTGGCACTGAAAGTGGTATAGACCAAAACAGTCCAAAAAGACAAGACAAAGAGAAGGGAAGGAGAGCTGGGAATAAGTCCCATGTCTCCTGGCTCTTGACCTACCGTCGCCTCCATTACACCAGGAACCTTCTGCTAAATCTTGGGGGGGGGAATCATGAAAGCAGATAATCTCTGAAAAGGGCTGGTAACATGCTTTGCTTG
>NW_008825612.1:1906912-1921752 GCF_000699105.1 Pygoscelis adeliae
TTCCTGCTCAACCATATAAGACCAAAACCTAAACTGGACCGCCCATTCCCAGACCAGTTCAGAGCCCTGGGTTATAAAAGTGTGTTTACATTCCGATTTGCTTGCTTTATTCCACATGATGCCAAAATTGCACCAAGTGAAGGCATCCGATGCAACAAACTGAGAGCCAATATAAATGCATTCCTGGCTGCTTAAAACACCCTTTTTGTTAGGACAATGAGGATTAGCCAAGGGCCATCCCTTGAGGTGGGCTGTTTTGAGCCCTGAAAAACCAAAATATAACATTCAAACCAAAATGACTGTTCCAATTTGACCGGCCAGCTCTAATTTGTGCATTGGACCCGCAGATTGAGAAACCTCATTTGGGTAACTCTAGGCACCATCTACCCCGTGTTGGGTGCTCAAAGGAGGCAGGAGGAGAGCGAAGGCTTCAAATTCATCCACTGCTGGAACACATCCCCCCGTCTGGCTTCTGAGAGCAAAACCCCCTCTGAATTAATCCTTGCCTCTGACAGGAGTGAGCTGACCTATGGGACACCCGATCAAACAGCACCTTCCCCAGCTGTCAGGCACGAGCTCAGTGCTGCTGGCTCTCTTGCTCTATAAAAACAGGGCTTTGAAGCACAAGTGTACCAAGGGCTGGAGTGATCCACCAGCACCCTAAACCACTCTGGACAGGTTTCTCTAAGCTTGTTTCCCAGGTACTGCAACCCCCTATCGCAGGCTAGCAGGACCCTGAAAGTGAATATAAGTCATGCACTCTAAAAAGAGTGTCAACGCAGCATATGAAGAGGTCTCCCTTTCATGGCAGTCAAACTCACGCTGACCTGCTCCAACAAAAGAGTGGGATATCATTTCAAAGGATGGTTGGTCTCTTACCGTTAACTTACATCCCTGATAAACGTATTGTACGCTGTGCTGAGACCTCTCAATTGCATCTGTGCATGGGAACCAGCACTGAAAATGTTTTCTTTAAACATAATTATGCAGTACATGAAATACGTTCCTGTATTCTGCGCAGCCGCAACATCCCTGCAGGTTACTCAGCCTGTGGATGTACACACGCCTCCACACCCGGGGGCTGTGACAGAAAATGAAAGATTGGCCATTGCTGTTCTTCCCTTACATGGAATCTCCTGGTGAATTTTGGAAATGGCTGGTCTGTCACAGCCTGGTAAAGGTGGGGTGTTTTCTCTGGGAAGCAGCTCCAGTCTTTTTTTGACAATTGGGCTGAAAAGCAGGTGTGCAAGCCGTGACTCCAACAGAGACAGTACTGATGCTTTGCACTGGAACAGTTACCTGCCTTACTGTAAGAGGTATATAAAATTAAACGATGAAAATGTTGAACCCAGTTTCCACTAAAATGAGTAACTAACCCTCTCAAACACTATTTGAATTCACCAGAAATTAATACGCTGACAAAGAAGTAGACGAAATTTTAGTTTGTGTTGTCCAGTATGTCAGGAAAAAACAAAAGACTATAATGACCTCTCAAAGGCTCAAAAGCCCATGAATCCTTTTCTTTCTCTCTCTCTCTTCCTTAGGCAGTACTGACATTTCTCTGCTGCAGTAGGGTAGCATCTGACGGCCAATCTCATGCCGCCTCTGCTATCTGATGGCACTTCTAGCACGGCAAACAAAGAACTTGGGATTTGTGAGGAACTTAATTAGAAGCCCAGCCTTCATCTCTGAGATAAGCAGCTGGAGCCCATACCCACATCTCTGACCACATAAGAAGCAATTCTGAACCGAACAGCAGCAGGAGGGGTAAAGCTGTGTGCCCAGAGCACACGGACGCTGCCCTCTGCACACATGCAGGCTGTGCAGGGGAAAGGTTTTCAGAAGTGCAGCTAATCTTTCACCTGATCCCTTCGGCTGCATTCAAAAACAGCTGGAAAATGTCTTACAAAGTGTTGGCTGTTCCTGGCATCCATGGGAAGGCCAGAGTTGGACTCTCACTTCACAAGTTGGACAGCCCTGAACGTCCTTCCAAGTACTACCCTCCAATGTTTTTGCAGGTGATGAGAGAAGATGTTCAGCAGAAAGTTTTTCATGGCAAAATGTCATCTCCTAATGTTTATTGAGTATCTCTAATTTTGCATGATAATCCAGAATCCAGCATGTTTCTCGATCTCTGGCACACAGAGCCCAGTGAAGAAACACAGAAAAAAATTCAACAGTAACAACAAGGCAAACCAGAGATGCTCCTGAGCAAAAAGAAACATGTAATCACCAAAATCCAAGATGCCTCCCAGCAAAACCAAGAGCAAGGCTATCAATCTTAAACTTGAACCAAGCCATCAAGCCCTCACTCTGTGACCACATCCAACCGTGGGGAATTATCCCATTCCCCGTGTAAAGAGCCCCCTGGGAACATCCTCAGACTGGGTCCCTTTGGGCTACACCAGTTTGCCGACCAGCAAACCCGAGCGAGGCTCTCACTGACCTCAGCTAACCCTCTCAGCAGCATCGCAGCCAAAATCAGCAGCTGGAATGAGCCAAAAACATGACTTCACGAAATCATTTGCAAACATTTACTGAAAGAAAATGCAGCAAGCCATGACAAGAAATTAAAAACTGGGGATTAGTCCATGGAGGGCCCATGAAGTTACAAGGGAAAAAATGCAGACATAGCAGTGCCAACCGTTGGGAAAAATCTGCGTCAGCCCTGGGAGCTCAGCCCATGAGCAGGTGAGGGAGAGCAGGGGACCCGCACCAGTCCTCCCCCTTCACCCACTACATGGCTCGGACCGTGCTGGGAAGGGCTCCAGGCCTCCCAGCCTGCTAGGCAAGGCTGTACTGGACTTCTCCGGTGCTGCTCACATGTAGCGTTGCAACTTCTGTCTCAAGAGGCTGAGCTTGTAAATTAGTCTAAGGGCCTGGAAGTTGCTGAAGGGATGTTTGCACAAAACAGATGTTTCCAAGCATTAATTTCCTTGAATTTACAAGTTCCCTTTGTCAACACTGGAATCCCTGATAGGTTTTTACGTAACTTATGTATGCACTATTTGCATCAGGATAATTAATTTCATGAGTAATATCATAGCGACTAGATAAACTGAAATTGCGTCACATTCTAGGAAAACACTAACAAGCCCAGACCCCCTTCACAGAAGTAATGCACTTCAGGAAGGGGAATACAACTTTCTGCTCAGCCATTCCCTTCACATTGATGGCCATCTGGATGGGGAAGAAATCGTTATTTCTTGTATTAAAGAAAGTCTTAGACACACCAGCTCCCAGCAGGACTCTGTTGCCTTGGGAAGCCTGCGTTTACTTTGTAAGAGAAAGCCCATGCCCCCGAGCAGCTCACCTTTCAAATGCGAACGCATGGCAGAGATGGAGGCTCTCCCCCACCTTACAGGCAGGGAACAGAGGCCCAGAGAAATTCATCACTTTATTTCGCCAGGAGCTCAAGGGCAGCCCATGGCAAATATGATGGCAAGACCCTCAGTCCCACCTCCTCTCCATCACAGCTTCCATGTGCCTCAACGGGCCCCTATTCAGGACTGTGCAACAGTCAACCCCAACCCCTTCCGTTAAAGGAAAGAAAGATTTCCCTGTTCATGATATTAACATTTCCTGCCTGTTGGTGTTTCTCCCATGTTGCTACCAAAGTGAAAAGCAGCAGCAGCACAGGAGATTAATGCCCCACAGTCTCCTCTCTAGTAATGAGGGAGAGCGGGGAGATCGGGAGATACCCAACACGCTCATCTTCATTAAGATTCATGAGCTAAACTAACAGGGCAGAAATTAACTCGAAAGGAAATAAGATTTCTCAAAGATCTATTTGATCTCAGACAAAAGGGAATCGTTATATAAATAGAGCAATTACTCTAATTAAGGCTTCTCTCCATGAATCTCTCGACTGAATGCTGCCGTTGCCAAAAACAGTTTGGCCGCCTATTATATAAGGCAAACAAACCCACAGTCTGGGGTTTCATTAGCCTTCATCCACCCCTAAACAAAGGAGAAGAAAGATGGCTCTATGGCTCCATCTGTTAATGTCTGTGTTATTTTTAATAATTGGAAGCCAGGAGGCATTAGCATAGCAGAGACTTTTTTTTTTTCTTTTTTTTTTTTTAAATAAAAAGCTGTTCTTTTGAGCCAGTCTTGTCTTTTGCTCTCTTGGGCAAGGCTCCCATCACCCTCCATCACAGTCCTGCCGGGGTGATGCTCACAAGCATATCTCGCTTCCCCATACAAGAGCAATCCAGGGCTCAGACACACAAGTGGGTTACGGGGAGGGAGGGAGTCAGCCGGCCTGATTTCACTAAATGGTGTCAGCTGAAGTTCCACGGCCCTGGGAGCAGGGTGGTTGGAGAGCTCTCCCATGGAAGCCCTTGTACTTACTAAGTACTTACTGTACTTACTCAGCTGGTGCCTGGTAACTTAAACTGCAGCAGTTCGGCTGTGGGTGTGAGCCAGGCACTTGGGAGCCTGAGTCCTACTGACCTTCAGTGAGGATTGTGCTGCTGAGAATAGGACTTGGAGTCATTGTGGCTCTCTCGAGTGCTACCACTATTTTACATTGTGGATTTGCTTTGACTGCAGCCATTAGAGGCCATGTGGCATTTCAGCTTCCTACCCTACATACAGCAGGATCGATTGTTAAAAGCCCTTATTCATACCAGTGCAATTCATCGTGGCGCTGAGCCAGAATACGACCCATGCATGCACAGGGTGCTTCTACCCCCATGCTGGGGTCCTGGCTACAGAAAACTGTGAGTGGCTGAAATCCTTCTGTGCAGAGAAGGTCCAGTGAGTGCAGTGCCAGAGCTCAGCAGTAAAAGACTGCTCTGAAAGCATTTTAAGGAGGGGGGGAGGGAAGAGACAGAGTGCGAGATCTCAGTTCTTTCCTTTTCCAGATAAAAAAGGAATGGGAAGGGAGGTAAAAACCAGTCTTCAGCCCTGCTCCTAAAAACCAGAAGACTGTAACATTAAGCATGACAGCAGTCACATGTTTAATGCGCCAGCCGCAGGCAAGAAGGACAAAATGTCAGTGTAGTGGATATTAAGCAGATAAATTTGATCTCACTTTCTCCTAGTGCAGAAATGGCTGCTTGATGCTGCCCAGTCAAAGCTCGAGGGAACAAGAAGGATTAACTGTATTGCAAACAGTGCTGAGCAAGAGAGACTAGCAAAACAAACCAAGGTAGACAGAGCAACTCACATGTGGGATAGACACATCTGGCTCCAAATCTCCTGGTGGTGTAAACTAATGTAATTTTGCTGACTATCACCAGGAGAGAACTTGGCCCAAAATATGGGAATTGTTGTCTGAATACCTACAAACTTCCTTGCTGTGCTGAAATCTGCCCGTTTCCCTGCCTCTCCCCACTCATCAGCAAATAACTCATCAACACTAATGCAGAATGAAAAGGCCACAAGTATCGAATGCATATTGGCCCCTGATGACAGCTAGTGATTTTTGACACTTCTGCCTTTGGTACTCCTGTAATAAATAACAATAAACAGAAATTAACTTTAGTCATTAGATATATGAAATATTTGACATAGGTTTTGGTCAAGATGTCACTCCAGAAATCTGTGTTTTCAGAACTGATGAGTCAACCCCAGTTCCCACGTGGGTCACGGGCTGCTCAGACAGTATCAAACTCCGGCTGCTGTTTTTAAATTACCCCAACTGGACTATAGGTACAACATGGGGATATCCAGGTCAATTACTAAATCAATACATCAATCAGAGTAACACAAACATGGAGGGAGAATGAGCATTTCACTTATTAACAGACTGGGGCATGATCCCACTCTCGTTTTAAGCAGTGGTAAAATATCCCTAGGGTTGCACGGGAAAACAATTAATCCTTTTCTGATAGTCTTGTCAAGAGGAACCAGGAATCTGTTACACAACCCTGGGTGGCCTATTTACATAGGGTCAAGTACAAAGGGGACTGAAGTGCCCCAGACAAATCTGTAAAGGCCAATTAAGAAAAAAAATAAAAATCACAGGAAAATACTTCAAAGGAGCTTTTTTGTGGCCTTGGTTATATTTCAATTCTTTTAATTTTAAAGTTCCTGAAAAGACACAGCAGGTCAGAAAGTTCAAAGCTGGAAGGACGAGTAAGACCTACAGCCCTGAATAGCTCGGACAGTCGGAGATTTGTTACCCCTATAGCGGTGCTGAGACCTCCCAGTTAGATGGACTGGCCCCCTCCGCTGGGAGCTGCACAGCGAGAGCCGGTCCCATCATTCAGCAGTCATTCCCATCTCCAGCTCAGACCCAGGTTCTCAAGGGAATCCTTGAACCTTCCCCCAAGACTGGATTTTAATGGACTTCACCAAAACGCCTTTGAGGGTCTATAATTGCACTGTTTAACTGGCAGAGCTGAGAAGGGAGCCCAGGCCACAAGTCTTGGGCTCGGCCACGGGAATCGCTTCTTCCCGAGCACCTAGGAGCACGCAGAAAAAGAAGAGGGGGAAGACAAAGTTGGCACAATGAATGCTCCTTTACTTTTTTTCCCATCCCTGGCAGGAAAGAGGAGGATGACTCACACCTGACATTACAATAGGCAGGGTTAGGAGCTTTTGTTACAAAGCAAATCTGAGCCTGCACGCCACGGACTTAAATAAGAAGCTAATTTCAGCCTATTGGAAAGGGAAAGGTAAAAGACCTAATGACTACTTCAAGATGAATTTGGCCTTGGCAAAGCTATATAGAGATGGCTTTAGTTTTCTTTCACAGTGAATTATTCAGAAGCATAGGACTATTACTGTGGGGAAAAGGAGCACTTCAGAGAGGGGTGTGATACATCGACAGAAGAGATTAAAATCACTGGGGAAAGCTGTTTGCTGTTTGAGAATTAGAAGGCAAAGAGTAAGAGGCAGCATGTTACAGAGATGGACATGCAAGCTCAGGCAAAAGAGGTAAGAAGGCAATCTGTGGTGGAACACAGGCTTGTCACTTCACCACAGTGTATGTATATGGCAAAAATGATCTAGATGAGAGGTCATTTAAAACTGCAGAACTCCTTCCGCGTTGGGAAACGACACGCTCCAGAGTCCTGCTTTTGCTGCAGAGGCTCCAGAGCCAACCAGGAAATGCGAGATGAAAGCATTTCTAAAACACAAAATAAAGAAAAAAACATTTACACAGATCCAGCATAGAGTTTCACAGAGAGATTCAAATATTGGCCTGACTCTGACAGCCAAAGCTTAATCAAACTGTGCAAGAGGATTTATGGAGCCTGCCAACTCTGAAGAGATGCCAAGGAGAATAATTTATTGGCATATTTGAAGGCATTTTTAATATCTGCCTTTGTTAGCAGGCTCCTCAGCTCTGAGGCTAAAGCAATGAGCTCATCTAGTTCCCTCTTTGATTTCAGTGGGCCACTATTGTGTTGTTTCTTTTCCTTTTAATCTTTGTCTAAAAAATACTCCTGGCATCTGGTTCATTCAGAAACAAGTTCATTCTGGCTGTTCCAGCACTGCCCATGAAACAGATTATCTGCCTTTTTCTGTCTGTTGGAAAGAAAGAACCTGGCCTGGATCTGTAGGATGCAAGTGCAAAGGAGAGAGATATGCCTTGTGTAGTGTGACGTAAAGGAAACGTAAGCAACCTCGCACCATCGGCATCTGGCTGCCTAATTTCACACCTTGTAAGTGTTCAGGAGAGGCCTGGGGAGAACAAACTGGGGGGTTTGGTCCAGCTCACACAGTGGCCAAACTGACCACCCAGGACTTAGGGAAAAGGCGAGGCACAAAGGCAGCAGGAAGCACATACGCGTTTGCACTTGGATGTGCCGAGCAAAGCACAGCCCAGGTACTCTGAGTCACATGTTGCTTGCTGTAGCGTGCAGGGAGGATGCAGACACCCACTGTGGTATCTGAGCTGATGACAGCTAGTTCTGACCTCCCAGTATCCAGGGGTGTTGGAACCCGAGCAAGTGCAGTGTATGAAAGAATAAACTTATACAAAGAACAGTTCAGAAGATGTCACCCTCCGTGCTGATGTTCAGGGTGAGCAGCTGCAGTGAGTAGGCAGCTTGGACCATCCACATCTCTCCTGAACTTAGACGTCCTCGCCAGCAGTCCGAAACCAGCCCTTTCCCCTCCACTCCCCTGTCACAGGAGACTGTTTGCTTTGATTACGTTAGAAAAATTTGCCTCTGAGTCTTTCTGCTGTGAAAACCCTGGCCTCTGCCTCTCTCCTCATTAATAGCATTGTCAAGTTGCTTACAGCAGTGGGGCCAGTCTGGTTCAGCACGGAGCGCTCACCATCCAGAAAGCCTTTCTGAAAATAAGCCGTGGCACATGCAAAAGGGGTCCTCACCGAGGGTTGGGGCAATCATGGTGGCATCCCCTTAGGATGGGTAGTTTACTCCTCCCACAGCACAGCTCAGTGTTCGCTTTGCTTTCTCTCCTTCAGCTGGGCCTGGGTGGAGTACCCTAGGGAAATTCCTTTTCTGCATCTCCCCAGTCTTCTTTCCTCTCAGCCCCTTACGGTAAGTGCATGCAGCACAGCCTGAGTCTCCACGGGCCCTGCTGGAGCTGTTATCCTGCCTCCAGCCAGACTGGGCTGCCCTGTGCTCCTCAGAATTTCTTTGGAATGGCAAGAAATAACCACCCGAACCCTGTACTCCCCAGGGAGTCCTGGATTTAACTCACACACACACACAAACATAACAACCAAATTTATCTCTCATTAGGAGCCATCACTCAGAATTCCTGAGAAACCATGGGCTTGTTTTCACCAGAAGGAGAGGTGGAGGAGGGTACCCTTCAGACTTACTTTTTCCTCATCTGGTATCACCTGCAAATTTAGGGAAGAAGAAAACCCTAACAAACAAACAAACAAACACACACACACACACACACACTCTCTCTCTCTCTCTCTCCCCCCCCCCAACTGCTACCTAACTTATTTCTATGTATGCATATGGATACACAAAGCATTTCTACAATTCACCACCAGTGCCCTCTAACTTAACCTCTTGTTTTACAGTAGAATTGGGTCACATTTTGAAATGATATTCACAGGCTTCCCTCCATCAACTCAAGAGAAATTGCTGGTGGAGCAACACACTACTCATTACAGTACTTTGTGGGGAAGTCTCTTGTGTCTGATGGTTACCTGAGTGACTGAGGGACCTAAGGCTGCCTCATATTCGCTCTTCTGGGCAGCAAAGGAATGACAAACTTCTGTAGAAAGTTTTGAGTGGCTTTTTTAATTAACAAGATGAAAATTGGTCGAGCTGTTGTGGAAGGGCCCCCATAGCTCTCTCCCGCTGAAGATGAATTGGCTGGTTCCCGTCTGCACTGCAATATTCCTTAGCCCTTTTCTTGTTCTCCAGAAAAACCCGTGTGCTGCCTCCTAGCAAAGAGGGATAAGTTACACTGCTGGCGAGCCCTCAGTATTGAATATCGCTGTGCGTGATAGCTGTACAAACACGCCAAAAAACCTAAGGAACTAACTGAAAAGCCCTAGTTTCTGGGTTTCAGTCTGTGACATGGGCTCACAGGAATGGGAGGAGAGGCTTTTCCTTTCTAGATCACGGCTTTTTTGACTTCTAGATCAGGCTTCAAGGCTGTCTGGAGACAAAGGGGATTTAAACTGTGGCACATTTAACCGTTCCCCCTCCAGCTGCTCCCAAGAACCATGCAAGCTCCCTCCTGGCTGCTGGCAGAAGCTGGGAAGGAAATCCCAACTCCCTCACCTTGTGCTCCAACAGCCAAAAATGAGTCCCTAAAACTCATTTAAACAGGTCGTCAGAGCAGGACCTGGCTCCTGCTGACCCACAGAGCATCATTATTGCTGCGGCTGAGTCTGAAGCACTGATTCCCAGACACGACAGCCCCTTGGGTGTTAACCCGGTAAAGCAAAGGGGATTTTAAGCAAGTCTGCAAGAGCAAAGTCTAAAGGAGGATGGGTGTGTGTTAGACTTTAGTGGTGTTGTCGGGGTGCAGAGAGCGCCAGGGTATCCGGAGTGGGTAAGTGAACTGAGTGACACAAAACAGCAGAGAGTTCACTAAACCAGAGTATTTGCCTTCTGAGTCAGCATCACTTCCAGGCTATTGTTCTCTAGAAAAACAGATCAACTTCAAGTTTTTCTTTTGCATCCTTGGCACTGTATTGCTGACATAATTTTTCTCAGAGATACGGGTCATGTTTGCTCTCAGCTGAGCTCCTTCACCTTTCAATCCCTCTCACTCTTCGCACTCATCCACCGGCACTTGGATTCCCTCATGCTGTTCCACCTGCGCTGGGCAGGAGCGCAGGCTGCTAAAACCACAGCCAATTTCCTCTGCACCTTCCTCTTTTCTTGCCTGGTGTTTATTTTTCACACAAAAACCACTTGGAGGGGGACAGAACCATTTTTGCCTGGTCTCTTAACTCCAGTAGTGTTTTCTTCAAAAATGCATGATTTTAACCAGCTGGAGGGAGAACAGGCTTTAGTCTCATTTGTATCCCCAAAATATACAGCTACAGGCAAGGCTGCCGAAGCCTCACTTTTGGAAGGAGCATTTCAGCTAGGCCAGAAGTGTTTCAGAGCTCACATTAAGACTGGAGGTTGGCACACAAACGCCAAGAGACACCCTCGGCTTCAGCAGACTCAGCTGTGACAGGAGTTCAGAAATCCAGGGTGCAGAAGGCAGAGCAATGCTAACACTTTCCTAGGGAGATGCTGCTGTTTTTCCAGCCCCTGTTGTTACCTGGCTCTGAATGTGAAAACATCTAAGCTGCAATTGCTCATCCAAGTTTCCAAGCCTTTGGGCCAACCATTGCTACTTCAGATCATCAGTCCGTGGAGCGACTCAATAGGCTTAGCCCTTCTCTCCTCATCTGACACCAGACTTGGAAAGGAAAATCCCTGCAGCTTTCCCTGTGAATTTGCCTCCCATTACGCCATCGACTTTTGAGACCCGATTTTCACTGTGTCCCTTCATTCTCCCCTCCAACTAAGCCTGACTGTTAGCAAGACAGCGTGATTGGATTGCATTTGAGAAAGTCATACATGAAGCGAGTGAAACATGCTGCCAAAATACCACCCCGCTTATGGGAAACGAGAGGATTGTATTTCATTTTGCAGTTCACTCAGCTGAATCCCAAAGCCTCCGGCTGCCTGGAAAGCCCCCCTCTTTGCTCAAGCACTTTTTGTTAGTGACAATTTACAAATTCAGAACATCGACATGCTGTAACAAAGCAAACTCCAGCTGCACTCTCACCGTAAAAGATACGGTGTGGCAGTCTCTGCTCTCTGCATGCTCACAAAGTTTCTCTTTCACAGTCTCTTCATCATCAGACGCTGGTGACTACTCTGTCAGCTGATGGCAAAGAGTATTTGAAAGAATTTCTTTACAGACACAAACCCAATAGCTCCTCTGGCATAAGCTCCTTATGACTGCATTCAGGAAGGGCTATGGAGAAACCTTTTTTTGGGGGAATCAAAATCAAAGCAAAACTTACGTTTAGAACGAGCTGAAGTGGTCAGAATCCATTCAGCAGCAATTCTCCTCTTCTGCACTTTTTTTTACTCCTGCAAGCAAGTCCATGCCCAGTTTGACTTGCTCACACAAGCAGGGGAGATAGTTTGAGTCCTCTCTGCCTGACTGGAACCATCAATACCTAAATTCCCCAGTAACATACTCAGACGGGGCAGGGTACACGAGTGAGATTTTTCTACTTCCCTCCTCTGGGAGTCGTGACTCCAGCAAAATCCTGCTGATTTACACTGGTTTAGCTCTGCCCTCCTCTTTCCCCAGCTCCTGAGGGGGAAAACATAGGACAAAAACACATTAAAAAGGGAAATAGATAAAAACTTCTTTTACTAGAGCACAAATATTTCTGCTTTCAATTCTAAACAAGGTCCCAGGGCATTGAGGTTGTATTTGTTTTCCTTGGTACCAGTGCTCAAAAACACGCCAAGAACACCCACTGACCTAAATGAGGTCCTAAGGACCTATCTTGGTTATTATCAGGAAACTGCAAAGATGAACAGGATGCAACCTTCAGAAATCAGGTGGTTTCTGATGGGGGGAAATTGGTGAAGCACAATTATGGTAAACAAAAGCCAAAAAAAATAACAGCATCTGTGAAATGGGTCCTAAAACCTATTATCCTTGTTTACGATAAAGTTACTCATGAAGGCAAAGAGATCAAGTGCTTTCTAAACCTAGATATATCCATTTGTAGAGCATTTGTTCTTCTGGCAGAAGAATTTGATTTTCATTTCAGAGCTTTGTACTGCTCAAGACTAAGCAAGTTCTCACTAGTCCTGTTCAAGGTTAGAGGCCAGAACTTTTAGTGAGGGGATAATCCAGTTATTAAGGCTATTAAGGCCTTAGCCTGCAATATGAGAGACCCCAGGTTTAATTCCCTGGTCTTTCTAGGCTTCCCATGCCATGTAATTACTTATAATCATTTATGTCCCTGCACTAGTTGAGTGCTCTGGTTTTCCAGAGCTCTTAATATCATGGGTTAGAAGGCACTGTCACAGCTGTAAATCAGGGAGCTCGAGTTCACTTTTTGCTGGAGGTAAACATAGTAGTGATTAGGAGATGCTCACATAGTAATAATGCCGTATCTAAGGGAAATAATATTAGCATCAGGTCTGTGAGGAAAAAATCTACATATTTAGCAGCTAGAAAATCTACTGTCTTCCTTCATAAAATAGCCATAAGGGAACAAAAAAGCCAGGTTCACAACTCTGTGTTATACTGACACCTAAAAATACTGACCAAACATTATCAGTGCACTGCAAATATAATACCTCAGCAGTGATCGCATTTGTCATCATTCAAAAGAAATCAAAGTGTGGGGTTTTTTTTTTCATTTTAATCTAGAGCCCCAGACAATCTCACGACAGGATGTTTCCTCCCCTTTAAAGCCAACATGCTCTGATGACTCTAAAAGCTCAGCGTAAGAAAGGGAGGAGGAAATGAAGAGCTCCTCTAGTGAACAGCTCTTGAAGCCAAAAGCAGCTACTATGAGGTTGCAGAAATTCAGGCTGTAGCAAACGATCATCAGCGCTATAAAACATGATGCAGAAGTTACCTCCAGGTAGCAGCCGCTCAGGGAACAGAAACACTAAAGAACTGAAGGTCCAGTAAAAATATCAACTGTAACTTCCCGCTAGTTAATCACAAGGCTCTTGGTTAATGCCCTAAATTTCAGCCTTTTCCCCAAAGCAGACATAGCGTAGTGCTTCTCTCGAGCAGCGCGTGCTCTGCGTTTCAGAGAGGCAGTTTTGCTTTCATTTGGGTTTCACCAGCAACATGTGATAGAGCAGACAAGCAGAGCAGCTGGAGAGGAGACCTTTTTCAGGCAAGTAACCAGCAATTGCTAAGCTGACTGTGCAGTTTTGGAGATGCTCGGTCGATCTCTATTTAAATTCTTAGCTCCCTCCTTCTCCAGTGCCTCTCATCATGCTGCTTGCCTGTTAATCACAGAAGGGACACTGTTAAAAGTTGGGCTCTGAACGTGGGCTAGAGCAGCCTGGGGTGACTGCAGCTTGCGCTGGCTGTTTCTATGAGGCTCCTATCAGAATTAGGAAAATAAGCATTTCATCAAGAGGCTAAAACACCAATCATATTTTACTCTACCCTGAAATCCCTGTTACGATGAGCATCTATCTGACCGCATTTTACCTCCATCTCATACTTATGCAAGATACCTGCAACAAATCCACTCTGCTATTACTTGTCACTGCAGAAGATGAATTGGCTCAGACATTCAAGAGTCCCAGTCCAACAACACGAACGCTGCTCCAGAAACTACAATGAGTCTGAACTTCACATTTTTTTTTATTTTAAATATGTTGCAGGTTATTTCCAAAACCCAAGAGGGCCTTCAGCATGACAAACGATCACTCCTGAGCATAACCTGTGATTTCAAAGCACAACCCTTTGCCTCCTCAAGAAGGGGATTTTATTCTCAGTTGATTTCTGTAGAATTTATTAGATGCATTTTCAGCTACAGAAAGTAGTTGCTCAGTTCATATCCAACAGAAACTTCTCAGCAGAAAACTTCCAGATTCTCGCTACTAAAGATCTGATGGAAACAAACTCTCCTCTTCCCTTTAAACGGTCCCATCATTCGTTAACCCATTTCTCTGAGTCAGTGCTCCACAAGTTACTATAAATTACTATCTTATCCAACTATTTCTTAGATCCTCTATTACCACAATATTTAGTAGCATCCGGTCTTAAATGCGTCTTTGTTCACCGTGCTTTTGCAAGGAAAGGAAATACTCTGATCCTTCTCTCTCCAAAGGGTGCTTAGAGATATTAAGTGCCTTGATCAGGGGCAGGAAGAAGTCAGTAGCAGAACAGCCAAGTTAGGTCTCCTGATTCCTAGGTTAACAACCTCGTCATTTAATCACCTTTTGATTCATTACAGTAAAGCCAGGCAGTTCCAGTGCACTAGGCACTGTTTGTACACGCACAGCCTGAAATCTTAAAAAGCTTCGTTCCCATGTCTCAGGCAAAGATGTGAGGCACACGGATAAGAGCGCTCCTGGGCAAATTCAGGAATGCACGGTAGAACAGGGACTAAGTGTAGCCAGCAACAACTCTCCTCAAACTGTTTGCTGTACAGCCCCTTTTTTTTTCCTGCCAAACACACAAAAATCAAAAACCTGTCTTTTTATGCAGGTAGACAGCAATCCCTGAGAGATGGCTGGTATTACCAACAGTCAGAACGAAGGATTATCGTGAAGACTTCACCTCTTGGCCACTCCAGTTGCATGGAAATCATATGGTCACTACTGATTAAATACAGTGTATACCTGCTGCTTCTGTTCTGGAAGGTGACCATATGTTGTAAATCATTAAGTCAGCAGGGGAATGCCCAGACACACAGACATGCACACACTTTGCCT
>NW_008825612.1:1921807-1922007 GCF_000699105.1 Pygoscelis adeliae
AAGTGTGGCAGGATGGTTTTTTTTGTGTTTACCCTTCAATCCAAGATAAGAAAAGGGTCAGGGTCAGGGTAACCGCAATTTCTGAGTGCCCATACCCCAGCCCTGTCTTCTTTTGCTAGATTTGGGCCGAAGAAAGCCAGGACAGAGAACACGCAAACGGCCAAAGGAACTCACTGCTTTGAGGATTGCCACCGCGTCCT
>NW_008825612.1:1922099-1952770 GCF_000699105.1 Pygoscelis adeliae
CGCCTCGAAGGGTGCGTGGCCGCACAGCATCTCGTACAGCAGCACGCCCATGGCCCACCAGTCTACGTCAGGGCCATACAGCATCTCCTGCAGGATCTGAAGAAGGGATGGGAAAGAAATATCAACCCTGAAGCTTCTTAAACTGAGCAGGGGAGGAAAAAAGATTTGGAAACATTAATGCAAAAGTTCTTGCTACATCCTAACAGCGCTCTCTGCTAGGCTGGCTGTATGTCCAGGAACATATAGGTGATCTCAAGCTGGAAACCCCCAGATCAGCACAAAGGTACATCAGATGCATTAAACAAGGGCTGAACTAGCTTGGCTGCTCACAGGGTCACCTGGGAAACAAGCCCTTAGAAATGATGCTAGGGCTTAGCAGGAGGAGAAGGGGCATTTCAGCAAAACTGGCTGAGCCTCTGAAGCAGCAGAGCAGCCACGTGTGCGGGTCGACATCGCCTCTTCCTTGCCTCTGGGAAGGAAATGCTTACCCGGCTCCAGCGGCAAGGCTTTCAGCTGGAGAGGGGAAGGAGCGCGAGTGTGTGCGAAAGGCACAAACACCAACCACAGACAAAAATTCAGTTCTGTTGAAGAGGGATCTGAAACCCTGTCAGAACATCTGGCAGCATCTGGAGGGCAGCTGTTCCTTAAAAGAGGTGTTTGTTAATTTTGTAGTGAGACTGGGGAATGACAGGGAACAGGAGGAGGTAGAAAAAGGAACTGGGAAATGAGGGAGAATTCAATCTCCTTTCAAATCAAACTGGGCCAGTATCTGTATGTGCCTCTCAAGATTTTTGCAGCTGTGCCTCCATTCTTCACCTCATGTTTCCTAAAGAAAAATATAGGCTTATCTTGGTGCCTATAGCAGCCTGAAGGTTTACTCATGCTTTTCTTGCACAAGGGACTGATAATACAAGCATACATCTAGGAGGAAATACCTTGCACCCAGCAGTCAAATAAGGTGTAGCTAAAGACACCAGAGAGTACACTTGCTGTTCTAAAGCTAACCTATGCTTCTCATATTGTGACCAAGTTTTCCTGGCCAAAGAAAGGTTTCCTGTACCTCCGGAGCGATGTAGTCTGGTGTACCACAGAAGGTGGCTGTGGTAATGCCATTGTGAATGCCCTCTTTGCACATCCCAAAGTCTGCCAGCTTGCAGTGACCCTCGTAGTCCAGCAGCACGTTGTCCAGCTTCAAGTCCCTGCAACGAGAATTGTTCACCGAGTTGCTACGTGCTTGGAGCAGCCCCAGCACAAATGGAGGCAGCGTCCCAGGCCTCAGAAGCTTAACCCGTAAACTGAACAAGCCTCATCATCATAAAAAAATAAACAGAAGTCATGCAGGAGGGTTTTTCTTTTGCTTCATCTCTTACAGAAGGGAGGGAGGAACAAACATCATTCTTCCGAACTGCATTTAATATGGGCAGGTGCTATACGAGTTCACCCACATGGCTTTCCAAACACACCACAAGCCTGGCTGGCAGAGCTCCCGCTCATTTAGCTCTAGGACTCACTGGAGCAGAGGTTGCCAGAGCTGTCAAATTGCGTAACGATGTTATGATGCAGCAAAATGCACCGCATGGGACATGCTCTGATTCAGCAAAGCGCTGCGCTGGGAGCACACAGCTGAAGCCAGGGAGGTGTGCAAGACCTCTTCAGAGGGGCAGCAGATCCCCTTTTCTCCTGAGGTGTGAGGGGTTAAGTCCCAGGCTTTGCTGTATTGTGGCAAGCCTGACTGATAAACCCCACCTGGAGCGTTATCCAAGTTGAGAAGAAAAGAAACTCCCTGCCGACACCACGCCACATGAGCAGGGGGAACCTTCGGCCAGCATGGGATGCCTCCATCATAAGGCAAAGTCTTCAAGTCCTCCCAGATGTATCGATTCCAGCAGGACTGCGCTAATGTAAGAAGTGAATGTCCCCCCTAGTGCTCATTGGGGTGGGGACCTCCTTGTCACTGTCACAAGAGACCTGCAGCCAAACAAGCTGCAGAAAGGCTCATTTTCCCAATACGTCACCTCTAACAGCCTGGGAGCTCCTCATCAAAAGCAGAGCTGCCAAAACAACAGAGCCCTAACAAAGCTTATCAGCTTGCCTGACCTTGAGATTGTCTGAGGGAATAGCCCGCAGGCAGAAGCACTGTCAGGAACATGACCAGAAAGCACGGGGTCATCTGCAGACTTAGGCAATGCTTTCCTAAAAATACATACCAGCTCGTAGCACCTCTGTTTTTCAGCTGCCAAACAAGCTCTAGGCACCGTCACAGATGGAGGAAAGGAGCTATGATGGGAGCTCTGTGCAGTACGAGTAGGTCACAGTTAATTTTTTGAACTGTCTCAGGTACTGGCCCAAGAGTTGCACGGAGCCCTCACAGCAGCTCTGAGGCAGGGAAGTGTTACCATTGCCATTTTACTGAGATGGAGGATGCCTTATTGGCCTAGACAAAGCCACTTTCAAAGTCATTCAGATGCCCAGATAAGGATCAAATAACTAAATACACTTGAGGGTCTCAGGGCCCCTTCATTAAATCCATGCTGGAACTTGATCTATTTTGCCCTCTGGTTGGACATCTGTTTCCCTGGGAAGGGGGAACAGTGGGGAGGATGGCAACATAGATGGTGGCATCTCCATATCAATATGAAAACCTATGGGTGAGCTGAAATCTGAATCCAGCTTGATCCTGTTCATCCTCTGTCTATGATCTTAAAGTGAAAATCAGGTGGTCAATCGCTCTGTTGTGCACTGGCATTTCTACAGCCCAGACCACCACTGGAAGCTTCTCTGGAGCTTGAGACAGCTCTCCCTCAACTTCAGTGTTGCAGTGGAAAGATCAATGACACGTTGTGCTAGACAATCAGAACCACCTCCTGTCCTAAAGAGGTAAGAAAAAGTATTATTAGCCTCTTTTGAACAGATGAGAAAGCAAGGAATAGAGGGTAAGAAATTTTCCCGTGTCCCCCAGAGCCAAGACTGAACATTCCCTTCCTGAATTCCAGCTCCAAATCTTAATCGCAAGATCATACATCCTCTCTCTTCAACTTTAACATGGCATGGCAACACAAGTCAGTAAAAAGCCCTCTGCAACAATGCTGCCCTTCCCAGCAGGTCCACCAGCTATCTGGTGGCCAGTGAAATTTGCATGCCGAGGACAGTGCCCACGCCTGTCTTACGCTGCAGTGTTTGCTCTGGGTGGGATGCTCAGCAGAAGACACTTATTTTTCCCCTTCTGAGAATCAAAAACGGCTGCTAAGGCATGTGGGCAAAGACTCGTCCTGGAAAGGCTTTAGGCGAGCACAGTGAGAGGTATTGTACGTGCTCGCCCATGACAGTACGCCTTCAGCAGCAGTTTACAGCCAAAGCTCCTGTTGCTCTTCCCTGTGGTTCCTGGCAGAACAGGGAAGCCCTCCAAGCATGAAGGCAGGCCTTGTTTCCAGGAATCTGCAATGATGTGGTTGAAATGCGCAGTTTATTCTTGGCTCGGCTTTAAATGCAGCAAACACCTTTTCGGTCCTGGGCAGGCCTGACTGTTGGGGGGTGCCCGTAAAGGTGGAACTGGAAGGGGAATTTTGGTGAACCTGCTTGGAGATCCCCATTCCAAACCTCCCCTCGCTCCCCAAAACATCCGCCACATCCTGCCATGCTTTGGGAATACCTCAAAATACACCTTCCTTATATCCGAGCCAGCAGAAACAAAGTCACGTACATTGACTGAGCCAGCAGGTTACAGTCCTTCATGGAGAGCCTGAAGAGCAGAGGCAAGGCACAGCTATGAGGCAGGGCCAGCTCTGCAGACCAGATCACCAGCCACTCTGCCGCTTCTCAGCCTCTGCCCCACAGGACATGCTGCAGAAAGCCCGAAATCCCCGACAGCTGTATAATGCATGATGCTCATCATCAAGATGGCAGGAGCTTCTGCAGGTGCAAGAGCACTCTGTGCTTGCTGCGTCCTCCTAGAGAGCCTCTATATATGTAAGAGCCATTAAATTTAAACTGTCTGCCTCTCGCTGAGCGAGTATTTTTAACTACCCAAGGCAAACCTCCAGCCCTTTGGCTTCTCTACGTTGCACATTAAACCCATTAAGAGCGCCTGTTGTCTCCTTCTGCAGTTGGGATACCGGCTTCTCCTAACTTCTTTCCAGCAATGTGAAATCCAAAACGTACATTTTCTATTTTCACATAACCTGTAACGTGACATTAATCTGCTCTCACTTGCTCAGGCGTTCTGGCTATGTGCAGATCATTTTAGAAGAGGACCTCCCATGACCAAACAAGACTTCTCAATGCTTTTCACTTGGCAAGGCCACAGAAGATGGCCCCACACGTTCCCCTTGGAGCACGTCTCGTGGGCCAGCACAGCAGCAGGCTCAGCCACGTGGCTCTTCTCCGGCAGCCCCAAAGGATAATTTTCTGGGAAATTCATGGTTTGGTCTTGTGTTTGAGCATTTGTCTCAAGCAATCCCGTAATAAGCTCTGTACTTGCTGCTCGATGTTGACAGGTCTCCCCACGTGCCATACCCCATGAACCAGCACAGCCACATGAGAGGAAAAACACTGACAGGTTTCCGAGATTTACAAGGAGCTCTTCATTTTTGCAGCAAGGATTCTGGGAAGCTGATGAAACTGGAAGTCATCCAGCTCAGAAAGGCCAAATCTACCTCATTTCCTTAATACTTGCATTTTCCATTCAGTATTTTTAGCAGTTCGATGAAGCAATAACGGCAGAGAGGTTTTCTGAGGGCTGCATTTCTAAGGTCCTGCTGAGGTTCTGCCTTTCACTGGCAAACCTCCACTGGAAAACAGGCTTCATCCCTACTCAGAAAGGCAGCCTTTGTCCTCGCAGGCAGCTACAGCACAGCGGCTTAACAGCCTCCGTTTAGTCTAGACCCAGAAGAAATGACAAAATGAGCTGCTTCAGCGCAACTCGCTGGAAGAGGTGTTCTTTATACATCTGCCGCTTGAGTTTAACATTTGTAAAAAAACCAAAATTACAGTTGCAGATGATCCGGTCCTTTTCTGAAGCATCTGTGAAATGCGATTTCCCTGCACCAGGGAGTTTCGCCAGTGAATAGCTGTTATACACATACCTGCCACTTGCTCTACGTCATCTCACTCGTGATGTAGAATCTATATTTGAAAGGATGATGTTTGGGGTTTTTTTTTCCTCTTTGGTTTCACCATGCTGTGTTGTAAGGGCTGTGCATGTAGTAAGGATCTTCTTTGCAGGAGTAGCGGTGGCAGAAACTAGCTTCCGGTTTCAATGCCTCGGTTTGAGGTTC
The DNA here is from genome assembly GCF_000699105.1 of Pygoscelis adeliae. Classification (NCBI taxonomy): domain Eukaryota; kingdom Metazoa; phylum Chordata; class Aves; order Sphenisciformes; family Spheniscidae; genus Pygoscelis; species Pygoscelis adeliae. The sequence goes on from NW_008825612.1 coordinate 1,927,373, forward strand.
TCCCAGGTTTGGTAGTTCCAAAGGTCCGGTTTAAAGCTCATAAAAGCCTGCTGTTCCCATCTCGACGCAAATCATTTAGTCATGAAAGATATAGGTACAGAGCAGTGGGAGCTAGCCACAAACATAGGTGTGACTAGTGTAATACTCCAGCCAAATATAAAAAAAAAAAAATATATATATATACACACAATTAAAAACAAAATCCCCAAACCTGGAATTAGCTAAATTAATAATTTTGGCATTTCTGAAAGGGAAAATTTTGCTTTTTCAAGTCTTCAGCACGCAAGGCCTCTGGAAACACCTTTGGGGTGAGCAAATGTGCATTCAAATCCCCTTTGCAAGCAGGGAGTAGATTTTGATTTTTCTCCACCTCTTCTGCTGAAGTCATTTTACCTTATAGAAATACTGAAATCTCCATCACGGTGGAGAAAAATGTGTTTCTATTGCCTGGTCTGGTAGCCAAAGCAATATATGTTTCCAACTCCTGCTCCAGTGAAACTGTAACTATTTTTTGTAAAATGAAGCAACTTCAACAGAGGAGAAGGAAAGACATACAACCTGCGGAATAGCACAGTTGGTAAGATAATTATTGAAGAGAGAGGATTCTTCAAGGTGGAGGCCTTGCTCCAAATACAGGGGACAACAGATTTAAACCAATATTTTTATTAAATAAGGAGGAGAACAGATGGAGGTCTCAGTTTTATGTAAAGCCCTAAATACTCATGGGACGCTAATATCGTTTCCCATTTTCCTTTGCATTCATTAATAACACCCAAACCAAAGTATTTTGTTTTACTTGAAACCAACACTCTCTTGAGTTGCAAAAAAGTTGCAAACTCAGTTTGCAATACAACTGCAAAAATACAGTTGCTTTAACAAAGCCCTAACAATTATTTTGGGCCCACAAAATCTGAAACAATTTTCTATCTTTCTTTCCACACCAAATTTTGGAGACTCAGCTACGAAACTCAAAGCAAATAATTATTTTCACAATTCCATTCCCACCGGCTTTGGACTAGGGACCTCCACGTTTTGTTCCCAAGATTTCATACCACTTTGGGAATTGAGGCTATTTCCAATCCCGTGTGCCTTGGGTTGTAGAGAACTCACTTAAAAATTCCTTCATGGAAAATGGTTCACATCTCCCACATTTGTCTAATAACAACCAAACATCATTTATTTTTATGGTCAAGTAAGTTTTTATAACCAGAAACCCTCATACTCACAGCATCAAGGAAGAGTTAAGCAAATTTCCTAAGCAGTGGAAAAGCTGAGTGTCAGCAGGCAGCAGTAAATACAGGCCGAAGAAGATACCTGCAATATATTCTACCAGGACTAAGACGTAAAAACCCAGGCTAAGCTGCTGATATTTGCTTAGTTGCTACCACATCTTTAGGGTAGGGGGAAAATATTGAAATCACAAATGAAAAACCAGGTTACTGGCCTTCGAAAAAGGGAGCCACAAAGCAAGATCAGAAAAAGATCGAGCTGCACCGAGCTGGAGGAAAACAGTTTGAAATCCTGAGTTTTGCTGCCAAACAAGAGGACGAGCTGTTGTTCCCTTCCAGCCTCGGAGGCTTCCTCTAATTCGACTCCTGTCGTACCTTTCAAAGAGGAAAATCAGGATGGCTGGAGCTTACAGAGGGTACCCTCTTGGGTGCAGAACCAAACGAAGAACCGGAGGTAAGACTCAGCCCTGTTATACAGCATATAACCAGTGTGTAGCCACTTACACCGCCACTTGGGGCTGACGTGCTGAGACGGAAAGCGTTGCTTTATGCGCCCACAGCTTCACAATGCAATCCCCAAACCCTGTGGGATTTAGTCCATGCGCTCTGTCCTTCCAGGCACAGAACGAAGTAACGTCGAAATACAGCACAGGGACTGCAAAACATAACTTCAACTCCTTGTTTTCTTGAAAAAACATTCTCTTGGGTAAAGAAAATGTTCCTTCTAGTTTCCAATCAACTTCTGAGGTGCAAACCCGCTCAGACCACCAGCATGCACGCAGACAGCCCGACTACGGCAGGTGTACTGCAACTTGCAGTGCAACGTAACAGGACAGAAATGAAGGGGAGATCTCGCCAGATATTTGTAATTCATAATTAGCAGAAAGTAGGAATGAAACATAGCAAGGTGCCCTTTTGCACTGTCCTAAGAACGAGAAGTTGTTTTCAAAAGCTGACCATGCTTAAGTGTTTAGGGACCGTAAACACAGCCACAACAGCTCCAGACTGAACTTCTGCATCTCTCAGAAACAAAGCAAAAGCAGAAATGTGATCTAATGATACAAAAACCCAACTCAGACCCAGGATAAGTGGTATGAGCGAGTGAAACTCCACTGAAAATTAACACTCATTGCTAGGCCGTACAACAGGAGACAGCCACCTGTCCTTGCCAGCTGCTTTGTGCAGCCGTGGGAGGCAGAGGAGGCTCGTGAGGAAGGTTGATCCCACAGGCATCTCAGTACCTGAGCAGTCCTCCAGCCAGGAGCCCAGCACCATTCCTGGGGATTTTACGGCCTCATCCCACCCCAGCACATCCTACAGACTCCGCAGAGGGCTGCGGAGGGGGAACGTGGCAGAATATAACAGAGCCTCATGGCTCTTCTCTGCTTCACCTAACCCACCCACACTGGCATGCAGAGCACAAACCTTTTGAAATGCTCTGCACCCGTGTGTTAGGATAAAGGCATGATGGATTACAGCCACGCAGCCTCCAAAGCAGACTCTACCTCTCTTGCAGACACCACGATGGTATAGAGTGATGCAATATCGACTCGTGCCCGGGGTCAGATAACGCCAGAACACGTGGCTGAACTTCTCTGAAAACTCACACCAGAGCACACAGCCAAGGACCGCTCCGGAGCGCAAGGTCACGGGTGTTTGAATTTGTGCAAGACAGAGGGAGATCCTCATACCCACCTGCATCTGTGCTCTTCAGCATGTCCAAAGGCACTCTGTATCGGTCTTACGCACTCACAGGGATATGTCTGACTAAGCTTTAAAATACATTCTTGCTCTGTTGCTTAGGCTTCAGACTAAACTCTGATTGGCACTTTTATCCAGAAGCGCTCTGTTATTATATATTAATCTTAAAGTCGAGCAGCCCTTCAAGCATAAGGACATGTTTCTGCAAGCCATATGCCTGGGTTAAGGCAGCACCATGGGTTTTTTGGTGGAGACGGGCTGCAACCCAGCGCTGCCGGCTCCCCATCTGCCTGACCCCTTCCTGCTGGTGGGCTCTCTCTGGAACCCGGTTCCCCAGACCACATCAGAGCATTGGTCCCCTCGCGGCGCTCCCCGGGCTGCTGCTCTGGAGACGAAGCGGTGCCCAAGGCGTTGACTTCTCTTATAGCAAAGGAGCTGGCATTACCCAGGATCCAAGACACCTCTGATGGTTTGAAGTGCCAGCAGTCCCACCTCCCCTCCCTCTGGGCACTTCAGAAAAGCATCTGTGGAAGCTAACACAATTACCGACATGATTTCATTGCTATTGAGGTGAACAAGCATGATTCATCCTCCAGTTAAATTAGAGTGGTAGGCTAAAGTATACAGGCATAGACCAAAAAAACCCTCAGCATACCACAACAGATAATCACAAAGCTTCCATCGCGTTAGTGGGTCTGAACCCGAGTGGTACAGACCCAGTGGGACCCCACGGGTGCCCTGAGTCCCTTCAGGGTCAGGCACACCTGTAAGCTTCCCCTTTATTACATGCACGGCAGCTGTAAGAGAGCTAATGATAGTTTCCAAAGGCAGCTTTACAAGGGCAAAAAGACACTCTTGTGAAATGGGGCAGCCGAGAGCTGGAGCCATTACTGCTGAAACACAGACGCGCTGGAGATTGCTACGTTGGAGTAATCTCAAAGATGGTGCAATCCATATATATTTATATGTCCACATTTGTGTGCGTACATTTTTTTATATATATGTACATATAATAAATATATATTATTTGCTGCACTTTTATGTGGGACTCTAGTCAGGAAGGAGGAGTTACACTTCAGGTATTTCCTCGAATCCCAGAGCAAACGTCCTCCCATTTACTGTGGGAAGGCGAGAGGTGCAGAGAAAAAGGCTTCGTGTCCAGCTCTTGGTATGCACGCCACGCACTCCCTCTCCGGATGAGCCGCCAGCCTAGTCCTGTGATAGACTCCTTGGTCCCACTGGGCAGCGACAGTGGAATTTGCTGGCCCTGAAACATCACTTGCTGAGTTGCTCCCAACAGAGCTTCTATTTTACCCTTGCCAGAAAAAAGAAGGAAAGAGAAAAAAAACCCCAAAACACAACGCTTCTTTCTGTGAGTCCCCTTGCCTGAAATCTTCAGAGGCGGCGTACGACAGACTTGAGACCCAAATGCGTGAACAAGAATCAGGTGTGGACTTATGACTGACAGTGCCAAGAGACATTAAAAAGCATAAGCCTGTCATGTCACCTTGACAAAAACAGACCAACGTTGATTCGAAGCCTGGTACAGAAATTAAAATGAAATCAGGCTTGTGCCCGCAGTACAACACGGTCTCAACACTTCAAGATGGAGTGAAAGAGTTACCCAAGATTAACCATCACCAACTGCCCACAGCCCACCGTAGAGCTGCTCGAAGGTCCTGTCCCAGCTCCGAGCTGTCCTGGTAGGGTCAGGGCAGGACTGCGTTGCTGAAAAGGCTTCTCTTTCCACCTGCACAGAGTGACACGTCCCAGTTTCACCACTTCGTGCCACTAAGCCTGCCCTGGGGGAATTAGACAGTAGCTCACACCAAAGCAACTCTCCTGCACTCGCTCTCACTGCTAATCTCACAGCTGCCGTGAAATCCACGCTCCCCACACTTGGGAGTCTTAGGAGGAGTGTTTCACTCCAGGAAATAGCAAAGGAAAAAAAATAACAATAAAGGTGGCCCTATCCATCATGATCATGTGTGCAGACCGCCTCTGGCAACAGCTCGGGCAGCAAACAAACCTGTGCTAGCACTGGTAATGCCAGCAGGGCTTTGTGGGGAAGAAAACACTCCTGCACTGAACCCGTATGTCTAATCAGGTAGACTTCTCCATATTCATCCGATATGGATAAGATTCACTTTACTCTGAGCCTGATCCTGAATCCAGAGAAATCAGCCAAAAAAGTCCTGTCAGGTTCAGTCAATTTTGGATTAGGCCCTTAGAAAAAAAAAACAAACAATTAATGAACCTTATTGAGACTCTGAATTACAGATCCAGATCCATAAAGCTAAGGCTATAGGTGCTAATCTCCTTTCTATAATGGAATGAACAAATCTGAAGGCAGAAGTACTGTATTTTTAGACAGGATTTTTAAAAGCACTTTGCTTTGGCCTGTAAATTTCCAGTGCCCAATTTACTATTAACTTTTGAAGGAGCAACATTGGGCCAGCATGGATGCTTTTGAAAAATCTCACCATCTGCACTGAATTTTTATGCACACGGCAAAAGAGCAGTCTCTGTGCTAGTGACACACTGTGGGCACAAAGCACACAGGCATCCCAGTACTGCGTAGGAAGCGGTACTACCTAGCCCCCCTTGGAACAAGGTTTAAATATATTTCCTAGGAGATGCTGTCTTGAGAGTTGTTTCTTAAAAAAACCTGAGACCTTCACTGATATCATCGATTCTCTTTTCTCTAAGACTCCTGTGAACTTGCGGGCAAAGTGCTTTCCTAACTGCTCTGATCTCTCTGCTTCTCACCACAACAATCACTTAAATAGCAGTCGTGAAATCAGATGGAAGCGGTCTTTGTAGGAGCCTAGCAAATGGGCCATTATCCCAAGATTTAGTTTCTCATTTCATGTGGATTACTGTTGCTATTCACTCATTACAGGTGATTCACCCAGGGCTGTGTGAAGCCCAAGTATCCTGGATAAGCAGGGCAGAGCCAGGTGAAATTCCTGGCTGGGCATGCCGAGCTCTCTGCAATCCGGCTCCCACTTCTGGGGAGTCCTCCCAAGCTGCCTGCGTGCAGGAACCAGTGACATTGAGCTTTGTGCCAGGCCAACAGGGACAGACTAGATCCCGTGTGCCACCCCAAATGCCATACAGGCAGCAAACAGACCCCAAACTGCCTGTGAACGATGCTGGCAGGTATTGTCCCCATGTCACGTCAGGTATTTAACCCACGAGTCTCTTTGGTCAGGGCTCCCTCTCCAGCTAGCAGAGGGAGACAGGTGCTTTCCCAAGGCAGTTCAGCCCCTCTAAAATTGGACTCACCAGCCGGCAAGGTTATCCAAGTTCCCAGATTAGGTTAGTTAGGCCTTAGTTAGTTGCCCGATTACAAGCAAAGCAGAAGTAACTTAGAGCAGGAGTCAATCAATGCTCAGCTGACATGTTTACCATGCACAGAAAGCTGCCAACTCCCTTGTTCCTGTAATGTATGAAACAAATTAATCAGAAAATGAAAATAAGCCCTGTCTTAACTGACACCATCTGACACCCAGAACGATAGAAATGGGACCTGAATGAGGAAGGTCTCTCTTTACACTGCTCACCTCTTGAGTTTTTAGCCCACAGATGTGTCAAGTCCCTGCATGAGATCCACTGCAACCCAGCTGGCATCACCCCAGTCTGCAGCAGGGCACTTTGGACCATGGAGGAGGATACCCAGTGGTACTGTGTGTCTCTGGGAACAGGCCTCCTGGCATGACTCAGCTTTCTGTGGTACCTCACTAAAAGATTGCTTTCCAGCCCAAATATTACAGTCCTTCCTGCAATAAACAAGCCAGCCCCTCCACGGGCATCTACACTACAGTCACATCCTTGCAACACGAAGAATCAGCACCCCTTTCCTTTCATCACCCAATACACAGAGCGTCAACTCCAGGGGACGGAACTGGGAAGTTTGTGTAAGGGCAGCAAAGGGGCATTTTAAGGACAGGAATGGCAATAACGACTAACTTCAGCATGCAGCAAGCTCCAGCTAAGATGGAAATCTGGGGGTGTTACCCACGACTAGCATGTGCCTTTCAGTTGGCTGATTCAGAGTCAATTCATGCTGTGACTCTGTGTTCACTCTTCTTTCCAAGACCAGGACGCCTTGCTTACTGGAAGGCAGCTGCGACAACTGTTCTTAACTCACCCTTTTTCAGGCCAACACTACAGACTACAGAACTCTTGGATTTTACTATTTTAACTGAAGAAGATCTGAAGCTGTTGGTTCCCTCTCGCTTACACAGGCCTTGACTATATGCTTGAGTATAAATCCCTTGATTATAAATCCCTTTCTGCAGGAAGAAGACACCAAACCTCACTGAAACTTATTTCTAATCTAGGGAGACAAGAAACAAGAGGCAAACCAGACAGAAATCTCTGCTGAGAGGTGTGATGACACCACACCAGATCAAAACTCAGAATTACAGATTTTGCATCTAAACCTCCCATGTTGACCCAGGCCAGAATTGCACAACAATACACATTGTCTATCACAATAAAATAGTCAGTCAACTTGAAGGCAAGATGTTTTTCAAAAAACTCCTTGTCTGTGCTTCCTAAAGGTACACTCAGGTGACATCTAAAGTGCATTGGTTTTTAGCTCATGTCCTCATTAAAGTTTAGCACATTCCACCTACAAGGCTATATTTTTATTTTGTGGCAGGAAAGCAGTTCTTAACGTTATTGACAATTCCAGTGGGTTCAGTCATGAAGTACTTCAAACACATCTACACAGTCAAGTGCCGCTACTCTTAGACTGGACTGCTGTTTTCAGATACTCTCCCCATGAATAAATAATTGATTGAGGGCTAATGGAGGACCACAGAGGCCCAGGGGAAGCAGAACAACTATTTACTGCCCTAAGAAAAAGGAACAAAAAGTGAATTATTTTAATTTTAACATGCTGAAATGTATCACCCACAAAAGATACATTAAAGCTAATGAATTCCTGGAACTGTTGTAGATGGGCTAGGCAGACAAGGAGCAATAGGTGACCTGTGTCCTCTCTGCACTTTGGGGACATCATACACATGTGGTTTACCTGTCCCCCATTTCTGTTCTCAAGCAGACTTCACAGTGCTTTACTTTACAAATAGTTTACAAACCTCTTCATGATTTTGCATGAGAAATGATTTCACGGTAGGGTTGTGAGAGCAGAGAACGCTGTATGGGGGATGATGGTGCGGGTGCTGCAGCATACTTTGTGTTAGACTGTAACAGGAAAGCAACCACACCATGACATAGCAGCCACTTTCACATCAAGATTACATCCATGTGCATTGGGAACCAACTTTTAAACACAGGGTGACTTTCACTTCCCACCCCACATTGTCCCTGTGGTGACTTGGGAAGCACCTCAGTGATACAAATGCAAGCCCAGCTTGCTCCCTCTCCAGCCGATTCCTTATTTTTGTACTACTGGTTTTGAATCTCTGCGTTTCCATCATGCATGCTTGTGTCTCCACAGCCACCCCTGCTACCTGGAACTCAACCCTTGGGCATGGTTCTCTGCCCCGAGACCAAGTGCTTGCTGTCACTCCTGGCACCACCGGTAACCTTCACCATGGCTGGAAAGACTCAAAACAGAAAACGCCCAACAAGACGACAACCCTTATCAACAGCCTTTCATTCCCCCACAGCAACCAAAGCATGCTCCCAGAGCGGCTCTGCCCAGACACGGAGCGAGGGCAGCTGACACCCAGTATGATGTTTGGATGCAGCAGGCTCTGCCCCAGAGCTAATCCAACCTTCAGGGATCAGGCAGCAACACTTTCTGCCGCACATCCCCAGACGAGCCTGTATAGCAGATTTCTTCGCCAAGTGCTTCTCCACCCCAGCTTTCTGTCTCAAGGCAAAACGCTCTACAGCTGACAGCTCTGGTGCCCACACGGCGCCTTCATACCACGGACGTCAGAGCTCCGGCACTAGTGACATTACTCAAACACACGGTGACTTGCTGTTAAACCCAGCAGCCGAGCAAGCAGAGCTCCCCTTTGTCTTTGGTTGCCCTGGGCAGCTGGAGCTTTTTCTGGCAACTGACTAGCAACCCTGTGGCTTTTACCTCATGTGCTGTGGATTCGGACTTAGCTTCTTCTTGCATCTTTAAAGGAAAGTGTTTGGGTTTAGCACTGGCCAGCCACTACGGTGCCATCAGGGCTGCTTTTTAGAAGCTAAAGACAGCAAGGTCCCTCTTTCCGGTGATTTAAGCCTTCTCCTCCAGCAGCATGGCCACATTGCTTTCCTACCTGAACCTGTCCTCCCACGCCCTGTCCCATCTGTGCTTTTCGGGGCAGCAAGGGTGCTGTGTGCTGGGTAGGCATGGTGCCCTGCAGGGAGGTGCAGCGATGGAGGGGGAATCCAGCACTTCCCCAACGTGCTACAACCAACCTCAGCAGCAAGAGGAAGGCCCTGTGCATGGCACAGCTGCAGGCTTCGCCCTCGGCAGAGGACAGCACTTCACATTACTCGCGTCGCAAGCAGTTATAGGAATCAAGAGATTTCCCGGGTTGCTCTGCCCAAGCTGCATCGTGGCTCCCTGCGGTGCTGCCACAGGACTTCAGCTGGCCCCTGTCCTCCCTATCGCACCCCCTAGTTTTTGCCAAACTCCAATGCATTTGTTCGCATCATGCAGTCCCCTGCTCTGCAGCACTGTCCCCTTACACAGGCTGAGCCATTCCTAGGCTCAAGTACCACTCAGATGAGCAAGACTGGAAAAATCTTCCCCCACTCCGTGAGAGTCCTATATTGGCCTGTTGTTGGTATAAGCCACAGACTACTTCATGACTTTCTGGCACCCACAGTCTACATCATCAGCCAGTGAGTGGGATGGGTCATAGACGCATGAGAGCGCCTGGGCAAAACCGCAGAAGGGTTAACCCTGCAGTGGGCTGAGAGAAAACACAACCGTACAGAGGGCTCTCAGAGGAGCCAGAGGCTGTGACTCACCGGGAGGGGCTGCACAAAAACAGGGCTTTCAGCGAGGCCCACAGGAATTTCTTTAGGGAGATTCTTCCCCCAGAAACAGGCGAGGGAAGGCGCCTCACCTTTCCCATCAGGGAGCGGATCCGGTGACTGCCCTGCCAGGAGGGGAATCGCTATTGTCCGGCCCATTGTTTCCAGTTTCCATAAAAACGGGATGACAGGAGACTAATTGCTCCACTGGAGGAAAAAAAAAAAAAAAACCACAAAAAAAAAAAAACACAAAAACAAAAACACACAAAACCAAAACAACAGTCTGGAGTGACCGAATTATTTTGTAGACTGTTGTTGTTTGGGTTTGTTTCCATCCTGGCTTAACGAGCATTAATGACTTCAGTTGCAGGAGGATGGGGGGAGGAAAGCCATTAGGGTGAGAACATGATCCACACAGACACCTCTCTCTCGCCCAGCACACACTACTGCCCCAGACAACGTCTGCAGCCCTGCCAGCAATAGGGCGTTGCGTCTGTCCGTCTGTCCCTCCTTCCTCCAGCTCATCAGAATGAGGAAGGTGGCTGAGAGCAAAGGGAAACGTTAAGTTTTCCTTTTTAATCTGTCTGACTGGAAGTGCCAGCCTCCCCGCAGCTTGAATACTTCAGCATGTTAGCTATGCTCAGCAGCGGCTCCAGAAAAACTGCCATCCCTTCTCAGTGGCAGGGAAACAAAGGGAAAATGTCCCGAAAGAGCGGATGCTCCAGGAGAAAGCAGTAGAGCCCAAAGCCTGTAAAATAAAGTTTGTTTGTTTTGTTCGCAGAAGTCACACTGAATCTTCTGAGACTACTTCTGGTGTCCAGAGAGACAGAATGAAACCTAAAGCCAAGACATGTAATTAATACTGAAATTCTTCCTTACATAACAGTGCCTGGGATGCAGCCACTCACTTGGCCAACGCTGTCAATGGCCCTGCCAACACAGGCCTGCGAGCAAGCGATGCCTGTTATACACACATATAAGTGGCTACAGGCATCCTTACATACTCAGTGTGGGCTTCAGGGAATTAGGGATCAGGAGCCTATGGGAATTATGTGCTCACAGCTATAAGCCAACTCTATTGAGGGACAGCCATCTAGCCGGACGTGTCCCCCAGGGAACAGGAGAACAGCTTGAACCACTCCAAACCACAGCAAGGTCTCAAGGAAGACACAAGCAGAGCAGAGTTGGAAATATTAGGAGCTTCCCTGGAGAAGAGGTGAAGAATTTCAGCACGAGTCTGGTTGTAAGAAAGCGAAGAGAAAGTAGACATGGCTCTCAAGTCAGTCAAACAATGACTTCAATTAACCTGTCCTAGACATGACAGAACATGGAGATACCCAATACTCCATGCCACATTTAACTCGTGCAGAGGTAACAGCTAGGCCTCCAGAAATCGTCGTTTGACATCCCCTACCTTTCACACGTCCCCAGTCCAATGTCGGCTTACTGGTTCATGGCAGTAGTTGGAATTTGCTGTCTTGCTTCCTGGCCAGCGGGGATCCAGAGATGCCACCAGCTGATGCTGGGAAGCAGCATCCAACAGCTCTGGCAGGAACTTCTCCTGACTGCCCTGTGGCTTGGGGAAAGTCATCAGTCCTAAAGGACCCCAAAGGCAGCTGTGACTGGAGATGATGAGGTGCAGTAAATAGGGCAGGCTGCAAGACAGTTTTCCATTAATTTTATCACACAAAATACCTGTCTTTCCCCCTGGGGATATCCCTGTCAGGGTAGTCACCAATTTGAGTGAGCAGGGCAATTTCGCTAGATCAAAAGAGCATAGGGGGCGTGCAACACAGAGACTCTCCGCTCATGAATCAGACTTCAGCCGACTCGAGCCAGACATCTTGTGGCTTTAGAGGTTTGAAAGCTGGTCTCACTTTGCTCTGACTCCTTTCCAAAACATCATGATCTCCAACAAGAAGCACAGGTAGTATTGCCTTTCTGAAAGCAGACAAGAAAGTATCTTTCCAGCGGCTCAGTCACAGATAAAAGCTGCCTATTTAACAGATATGGTGCAATAAAGGCTTATTTGGGCATTTTCCCTTTGTGTAGGGATAGGGAAAAAATCGTGAGTTCAGGTATGAGTTACGCTAGTCCCATCTCAAACCTACCACCAGCAGTCTGGCTGCCATCGATCGGCCATCACAACTTTGACATTAACTCTGCAGTTCAAGGCGTAAGTTGAACCGGCTGAAGCTTCGCTGACTAACTGCATCCCAAGCAGCACAAAGGAGACTGACAGCTATAACCTTCCTGTGGGGGTTGGCCCTGGCCCCAAAGAGACCCCAGCGGGAGTGGGACTGGCAGGGCTAGCTCTTGCTCCATGCTCTACGCTGATGCAAAGGTAGAACGGCCAGGCAGTGCCACTCTCTGACCTTCACGGTGGGTGGGCTGTCTCTTTGGGAGCTTGGCCAGCTGGCAAGAGTCAGAGCAGCTCCTTGGCTTTCTCATTTATCAAGGCTGGGCAGAGGCAAGAAGCAGGAGCCAGCTGCCAAGATTTTTGCTCCCTTCTGTGCTCAACAGTGGCTGAAGGTAGAAATTCTGGCTGTAAAGCTGCTGTTTGGGCACCAGGTTTCAAACTAGTGATATGAGAAATACTGAAATGGGGAGCTCCAGCTAGAAAGAATGGTTATAAAGGAAGAGAAAAAAAATAATTAAGAGAAGGTGCAGGCAATGGCAAAGGCTGCATTAAGTTGACAAGATTGTGTCAAAATCCCCCAAAACATAGATAAGCATACAGTTCCTCAACTTATGGTCAAGAGATACTGACAAACAGAAATACAAAGCACACTAATTCAGCTTTTAGGCACAAGTCAACAAGGACACAGGACCTTGCTACGTTTTCACACTCAGGTAAATGTCAAAAGGAACGTAACCAGATCCAGAAAAGGGAGAAGAAAACCCAAAGCCCGCACGTTAAATGTCACACATCAGCTCAGACTCTTAACACAGGTGCCACAGAGCCTGCATGCCGAAACGTGCTGCAGCCTTCCTACAACAGCATACACAGGCTTATTTAAAAGCCCACAAAGAGTTTGAAGGGACCACTTCCTACCGCCCTTCTACCACACAGGTTTGCACATGGAATAATTTCCCCCTGCTACCTTGCACTGCTAACCCTGCTTTTCCCAATTTCCCCCCCATCCCTTCTGCCAGCCCCCTTCCTTTTCCAAGACAATAAACAAAGAAGCCATGACCCACTTTGGCAAAGCACCACGACACTGCTGCCTTCCCCGAAACAGTGTAGATCAGAAATGGTTCAGATACAAACATTCACATCCTTATTGGATGGACTTTGCCACGGCAGTATGCCTGGATTAGAGATTTAGCTAGTAAATAACCTCTCCTAGCTGGAAGTAATTTTCCCGATTCAGGAGCACTTCTCTGCTATGCTGCTGAGAGATTTGTGAAAGTGGCTCTAGATGTTAATAATAAATTGTGCTTGTGAAACTTTGATTCAGAAGAAATCAGCCCAGAGCATGGAGCATCTCTGGTTTTAATATATAACACCTTGTACATGGTTGAGACTTGAAGGTTTGCTCCCGTTTCCATTGTTGTCAGCTGGAATACCGCCACCTCCTTTAGTGAAATAATAATCAGGTAATACAATTCTGAGACTAAATTGTGCCTTTAGGCACAGCCTCATAAAAGGGGAGGATCTTGATCCTATTAACAGCAAAGGTGTTATGACTCAGAGGCCAAATGATGAGTAATGCCTTCCCCTTGCTCCATGGGAACAGGCTTTGCAGTCGGCATCCTGGCCCACACCAGCAGCTAACTACAAACCCCAGCACCAGCTCAGCTGGCACGCAGAGGGCAGAAGCAAAGCTGTGCCCGCCGTCCTGCCAGCAGAAGATGGAATTTTCTTCCACAGGAATTCCGAATTGTAAAACAGACAACTATTACTGCAGTGTTACCGTGTAATAGTTGAAATTTTCTACTGCCTCATTATTTTTAGTTTATTTCTGCATCATTACAGGCAGCTGATGACTCTGAACTAGAATCTAAAGACAAGGTGTTACAATTGCATCACTGATACTAAAAGTTGCTGGGTGACTTTACAAAATTCCTGTTTGCATAAAACCAGAGTACCTACATGCTCATTGGCATAAAGAACAAAATCTAAACATTGGGATTGTTGGCCAAGGAAGCATCAGGCGCTGATCTCGCTGCAGCTAAAAGAATAAGTCAAGTTCTCCCTGGATAGCTACGGCAGTTGCTGCAGGCCAAGTATGTCAACGATACTGATTTTCTCATTGTCTCCCTTACATATATAGTAGCTTCACCCGCTGCAACACGTCACGTTGGAAGAAATCTTCCATTTCAGCAAGTCAGAGGAAGAAGATGCGACAGCATTTCGTTGGCATAATCTTTGTTTTAAAAAAATTGTACAAAACATTTATTAAGGTTGACAGAGACCTTTTCCTCAGCTATATATATCAGCCTCCCTAATGCTAACTCAGAGGTCATATTCGCTGACGTTAATATTCCTCAATTCGAGGTGGGTACAAAGATCAACAAAATGTTTGGATTAATGCTGGGCAATTCTGGAGACCTCAGAGCAGAAGTTTTCAAAATTGGGTCCTTAAAATCATAGGTCTGAATGCCCGTTAAAAGTCGGATGAGCAGTTCTGGCTAAAAAGGTAGCAATGATATTTAGGGGCAGTTATGTAAAATTTATTTTAAAAAACATCTCAAAATTTATTTCAATTGTTATTTTTTCTCCTTCTCATGACCTTCACGCCTTTAAAAAAAGAATGGAGAGGGCAGGAAAGGCAGAAAAACAGTCTTTTTGTAGAAAAGACTGTTTCTTAGTTTCAGAAGTTCTAACCTAAATATTCCCAGGTGCTCTGGGACTTAAAGATTGAGTCTAATTCTGGGTTCCTTTCTTTAAGAACTTGGCTGCAATCGTTACACATAGCTATTTCTTAAATTGCGTCTGCATGCTTTTTAATTGTGAAATGCCTCCATAAGGATGTGTTAGTCACAAAAAGAATGACGGCACATAAGTCATGTCTAATCACTTATCCCTTCCACAGATGAGCAGTATTGCTTATTTTTATTGCACCAGTACCAGAATTCCCAACCAACACCGAGCTCTCATTTCAAACATTCAGTAAAGGAGAGTCCGTGCCTGTAAGAGTGTAGTACACAAGTTATTACATGCAAATGTAATACACGCTTCTCCAAAAGGAGAAGAAGCATGAAAGTACGAGGGACTTGCATTTAGGTAAAGGTTATCCAGCCTTGGGGCAGGTGGATGAACTAGATAAACTCTTGAGGCCCCTTCGAGCTCTGATTTTTAATGACTTATACAAACTCATTATGTGCAGGGTTTGCAGGTTTCAAATCAATCCCTTTAAATAACCATAAAGGAAAAGTAGACACTAGCAGAGCCAATAACTTCTGTAGGCTATTCAGTAGTCCTTAGTCATGTGGAAAGTTGCATTAAAGTTCACAGACTATATACAGTGGAGTCAATGGGGCACAGAGATCTGATATGTGGATCTCAAAACAGGACTGCTCTTCGTAAGCATAACTGTAAATCAGGACTAAACTGTCCTGCACAGTGACTGATTAAACATGACATGGAAACGTGAGAGGCTGGGTTTTTTTCTCTGCACTTTCCATTTGATCAAGTGCAGAGAAACAACACTTTAAACACTGCATGCCAGAGGCTGTAAAAGAGCCCAGCTTGCAAGCATGCAACAACCACATTTGAGTGGAAAATAATGTGGAAGATGCACTGTCTAGAAGCACAAATCAGTCTACACGAGCTGTTGACTGTCAGATAAGATAGCCACAGACATTACTACACTTCTGACCCTAAGAGACATTCCTTTACATTTTCTAAAGCTGAATGAAGTGCTTCCAGAGACTCCAGCATGAAAATTTCTCTTCTGCACTAAGCAGTTGTTATAGGGACAGGGCTGTTGGTATGCTATTCTGTGCCAATTTGCAGCTTTTAGCTGATTTGCTTCACTCATTCACCGTAAAATCAACTTATTTCATTCTTTCCACTGTTCTCATAACATAGCATATCCTTCATTTTGTCCTGCTTATAGATATCTACTCTTGTCTTCGGGGCCCTAATCCAGGAAAGCGCCGAGCCTAGGAGCTCTCCTGAATTGAGGTTTTGAAGCAATAGGGACCAGATCCCACAGCTGAGGTTATGGTGCTCCAGAGAGTGGAGATTCACACCTGTTTTGGCACTGGCTGAGCTGTTTCCCCACCCTCTCCTCTCGGATGCAAACAATATGCCTCTACCTGCATGCAGCCAAACGAGGGTGGGGAAGAGGGAGACATCAAATACAGCAAATACTACCGACAGATGCATCTACTGTAGCACATTCAAGCAAAAACTTTCAGAAAAGCTTAAAAACACCTCATTAAACAAAAGATTTATCTTTATTTGCGAAGAAAACAAAGCTATGCATAGCACTTAAGCAAACCAACGGTAATCCCTGGATAGCCCCCCCAGCCAGCCAGTTTGCCTTGCAGGGCACTGCTGGTGTCAGTCACAGATCCAGTTCAACTGCTAATTTACCTCCCTGGGGAAAGCTCCTTGACTTCAGGGGAAACAAGATCTGGCTTCAGATGTGAAAAAGGGCATGAGATGAGAATAAACAAAATCACCAGTTGCCAGAAAAAAACCCAACCCAAAAAACAACAGAGAGAGAACATGAGGGATCCCATGTCTACAATGTCTTGACCCATGGAAAAAGCAAACAGCGTAAGAGTTGCTCTGTTAACAGTGGCTCTATGTAATTAGGAAAGGCATTCAGCTTCTGTTTTCAACATGTAATTTTTAATTGATTTTTCTGAAAGGAACTTTAGTGTTGTTTCAGTTAATAAGAGTCTTTCCAGCAAAACTGGTCTCTGAAAAAGGCTTATGTAAACCTTCCTCCAAGTGTCACAGGCTTATTGTTTGAATTGGCAGGGAATTAACCTGCTCCAGAAAACTCATTCCCTATAAAAGCCAACAGTCACGAGAGACACAGCTGCAGATCTGAGGGGTCTCCTAGACTAAGGAAAGGTGATGATTTCAGAGACCTGGCTAGTATCCAGCAATCTTTCCAGATCCCAGAGGAGACGGAGCTTTTCCCTGTCATACAGGGCACCACACACATGAAGGTGATGCTTTCAGATAACACACAGAAAAGTAAACACTTGCTGTTAATGAGCCCATCATACTCTCCCCAAGAGCTAGTGTTCAGCCCCAAGGTAAGACCATGTTCTCATCTGGATAGCTGCATAACTATCTTCTGCCTTCTAAAGGGACCATGCATCCTATTACACAGGATAGTGTAGTCGCCCTGTGACTACAGTCAAGTTACGGGACCTACTTAATAGTTTGCTGCTTTTTATCTTGGCGGCTGGTGCCACATCAGAGCATGGGGACTCTGCACACCATCCCACGTTCAGAGGTGTGACGGAGCACAAGCAGACCCCAAACATCTCTAGAAGGGCCAGTTGCATTAGAAATATCAATACAGATGCAAAGGCAGTGGAATAAGCTAACTAGCACAAGCCCTCAGGATAAAAACAAGGTTCTTCAGCCAGCCAACAACCAGTCCTCCCAAGCTCTCCAGCCCAGCCTTTCAGCTCATCTGGCTCTTGATCAGGTATATTACCTACATGCTATACTATCTATACCCTTAATGATATATCTGCCACTGTGCTGTGCCAAGCAGTGGGCTGGGTCACGTATCTCTCTCTGCTATCCCACTCCATACCCAAGGATAGCAAAACCAGCATTGAAGTCCAGGGTACAAAGGTGACACTGCCTCTGCTTCCAGATATAGCTAGCCTACAGTTAGCTGAGGTACATCACCATGTACTGCATGCTGTTTCACCTCTGCAGGTAGTGGAGACATGTTCTGAAAAGTGACTATCTCAGCCCATGCATCCTACCAGTGAGACACATTTGCAGAGGAAGAGAAAGAAGGTTTGTCATAAAAATCAAGACCATGCCATTGGGTTGTGTTGATTGCTCCATGTTGCCTGTAAAAAGGCTGTTATCCTTCTGAAATATAAGGAGTCTGCAGGGCAAACCCCTAGGCCCCCTCCCCTGCCACCCCCCTCACCCCTCAACCAAGTTTAAGGAAGCATTTGCATTTGCCCTCATTATGCAGGTGGATGCCTCTATTGAGGGAAACCATGTAGGCGACCTTGGCAAGTAGACCCATCTACTAGCAAAGCTGTACATCAACCTATGCAAAGGTTTGAATTTGAGGACAGCAGAGGAGACCAGCCATTCTTACAGTAATGCTACATGAAAGGAAAAGTCCTGCTTTTAAAACAAACCCTTATAATCATTTACTATCTCTTTGCTTTTTAGAAGACTACGAGTGGACTAGCTCACTTCCATTGAGTAAGCCACTGTGCAGTCTAATACTGCTCAGATGTGCATGCTGTTATGTTTTGTTTCCGGCATGCACAGAAGCCAAAATATGCTTCCCCTACCCTGGGAAGTGCTGAACTGGAAAGTGAAAGTCGGGAAAAGCTGCCTCAAGAAAAATAGCACATACAGTCTTTAGCTAAAAATCACAAACCAACTGACCCACCTGCAACAGGACCCAGCATACTATTTTCCTTTAGAAATAAGCTTAAAGAAAGCAGCAGTGCAAGTATACTGCCCTGTGAGCAAAGATTTTATCTATAATAGCTTTGGTTATCGCCTAACCTTTTCCTGACAACATACAGCAGGCGCTGATCCCAAATATGTCCTTGTCCTACTCCTCTGTGGTGTGCACAATATACTATGATTTGACGTGTCGAAAAGCTTGCTTTCATGGCTGGATTCGTTCTAGCCCTACTCCCTGTATGATGGGATAAGGAACCACTCTGTACTTGTCAACATTTTTTTCAGGGAGCACCTATAAATAGGCACTGCTGAGTTGACAGCTAAACCTCAGCTTAGGGCAAGACAGAGATGTTTCCTTGATAAGGCCAGAAAGCTATCTCTCCTTTGCAGTGTTGCAAATGAAAAAAAAAAAAAAAAAAGAAAAAAAATCTGTGAAACTGAAACCTCTCTTTTAAAAAAAAACCCAAATACACACATGTATGTTTATGTGACTTCTATTCTGGCCAGGGCTTAAAAAAAACCAGAAAGCAGACTTTTCTTGAAGTGAGAAGCAGACTTACTGAAAATTTCAGTTGCGTCATGAAAACCATCCTGTGAGAGCACTAATCCAGCAGTAAGCCTTGTTTTGATGTTTAAAAAGTCACATATAACCAAAATACACTATCTGCCTCAGGAACCCCATTCTCATGGACTCACAGTAGCAACTGCAGAAATATTGCACTATGGCTATTTCAGATTGCATATGTGGCTGGAAAAGGAATCAACAAACACCTGATTTTAGCTGTTACCAGCACTGTCACCCCAGGCCAAAGTGACATATTTCAGCTACTTCTTGATGAACTTTCAGTGCTGGCTCTCAAGCCTCTCTGGCATTTCAAAGGACAGAAGACTCAGCTTTTGGCAGCACTTGTGGCAAAAGCAACTTGACTTACCAGGAGAACGCTCATTGTGCTGACTGTTAAACAGTAAATGCAGACTGTTTCCTGATCTGCTTAATGTTGAAGGGGGCACGAAAAAATAGAGTATTATTATGTTTAAGTTTAGCCCAGTATAGCGCTGGTATTCTAGGCCAGCAACTCTCTTACTCCATTGACCCTGGGAATCCAGAGAGAAGAGGCACTTTGAACAGCTTGTGGCAAAACACTTTCTGGTCAGGCTTTTCCTGGTGTCTCTCCCCCCTGCTCCCAGCCTCCTAAGCAAGCACTCACATTCTGATCATAAAATCTCCAAACTCTTACACAAGTGCAGTGATTCCCTTCTGAGTATCTCCTTCCAACCTCCTGGAGCCCGGTGTTCGTGACCTGACAGAAGCAACCTCAGCTCAGCACAGCCGCAGCCAGCAGCTCTCTCCTCTGACATCTTCCAGAATGGAGTCACCCCGACTAATTTTAAAAAAACAAGTCATCCCTATGCAAATCTGCCCCAATCAGCTGAAGCTACCTGACTCCACAGCTCAACCAGTTTCTCGACAAGATCAAAGCCTGTGCAGTTGTTCAAGGAGCTTTTCAATTACTCCTCCAGTTTCTATCATGAATTATGGCAGAACTTGAAGTGTGCCAAAACCCAGAGGGATTGATTACTCCTGCCCTGTGACAGGCAGCAGGCTAGGCGGGACAGGACAAGCGGTAAGCACAGTGGCATTACATTATGCACAGACACAGTTTTGCTGCTGAATGATTGACAATAACTACTGGATGTCACTATTTTAAGGATAATGTCATTTGTGTAATTATCTGGCAGGGTCTCTCTTCAGCGGCTGGCATTATTCACAAGGGAAGAATTAGACTGAAATCCAGTTGCAGGGTAAGTAGATTTGCTATTCTATGCAGACAATCACAGCGCTTTAGAAGCTCGATTCATATGGTGTATATCACTAGTAATTTTCATACTCTCAGGACCCGGAGAATATTAAAATGACACTCCTTCTCTATTTCACCATGCCACGTATATCGTATGATTTCATACTTAAAGATAATTTAATATTCTCTGTCCTCACCTGACCATCTGTTTCTTACTGGAGCCCAAGCTAGGAAGATAAAGAGAAGTTGCTTTTGCTTGATTTATCCTATCATCTCACCACCAGATAGGAAAGTTCTCCCTGCACAGCCCCCGGCCCTTTGGCCACTTTAGCCCTCAGCTATTCTGGTTTCGGTGTGTTCAAACCGGGGTTTATCCGATAAGGGAGGATGCACTACTAAACACAGGACTGCATTGCCTGGGTTAAACAATGCAAAGCCCTAACAGCATTTGGCCCAACCCACAGTCTGAAATGGCATTAACAGAGCCTGACTGGGATTGGAACTGGTCCCATCCTGGACCCAGTTGTGGGTCCCAGCTGTACCATCATAGCCAAGCAGCAAAAAGAGAGAGCTGACGTTGTTCTTTACAGTGCTGGCATGCCACAAGTGGGACCGAGCAGGGCTAGAGCAGACCATACCCAAATATGCATGCTTTGCTGCTGGAAGCCAGGTAACAGTATCCAGAGAAAACAACTGACTGTTCCTCCTTTCCAGTGCTCTGGGCAAGAGGATGCCAGAGGTGTTCTGCAAAGCATGTCAGAAAGAAACCTTTCTGTATAACCAGACTGTCTCAGTGCTGGCATCTCTCTGCTCTAGCTGTCCTGTTCCACCCCAGAAGAGCTCTTGCTCTGCCCCTGGCTTACATGGGATGATGCTGGTCGAATGGCCATCTTGGTCAGGGAGGCCTCTGCAAAGCAGACTGGCTGCCTGATCCATGCCTTGATGCTTGAGCCGACAGTGGAGCACTTTGGCAGTATAGAAGGGAACAAATATAACCAAACTGCCCCCCTGAGTACAGAGGAATGACAAAAAAAAGAAAAAAAAAAAAAAAAAAAAAAAAAAAAAAAAGAGTGCTGTGTATGGGAAACAGCTTCCTGACAACAGCCTTGAGACCTGGGAGCGGAGGCTGATGCTGGGGAGGCAATGATGGTCCTATCCTGTTGCAAACACAAAGATGCCAGACATGGACAGGAAGGAAAAACTCCTGCTGTAGGATCATGGCAGGAATGAAAAGACTTTTAGTGGCTGAGCTGACAGGCACTGGATAGGTATGTCAAATAGATAGGGTTTAAACACGGGCCTGTAGCTAATGCAGGGAAACAAAGAGGCCTGAGTGTAATCAGCACATATTAGCCTTTAAATAACAAGGCACAAAGTGGCAAAAGCAACAGCTCCTAGCATTTACCTCCCAGCAAATCTAGGAAGGTTTCACTTAATGCCTCTCCCTTTGTCATCAGTTTGACCTGTGCTCTACGGTGGCAGGACAGGCCCAGAGCGGCACGGTGGAGGCGTCTGTTGGTCAGCAGCTAACGCCCAGCAGCCACGCAGGCACCTGAGGTGCAGACAAAGGGCAGTTCTGGAGCTGCTATAAACCAGCTACGTCTGCAGAGCAACGTGAATTTACACCAATGCAAAATCTAGCCCCTGTGCCTTGGAAGGAAAACCTGTTTTTCTATGTGCTCACACATACGTCATAGGAAAACCCTCCCTGTCGTCAATACTGCAGCCAGAAATTTCACTCCTTCCTGGAGGCTGGTGCACCTTGGACAATGCGCAGGGGGAAAGTGGAGGTACTGTTATCCCAGCTGACAACTTGTTCCTGGTGGGCAGCAAGTGACAGTTATTTATTCAAGCAGAAAACTCAAGCTATCGTCTCAGCCGTGGGGTTCAGACAAAGAGAATGAATGAATGAATGCAGAGCTCACCGATAAATGATGCCTCTTTCATGGAGAAACATAAGGGCTGAAATAATTTCTGCAGCATAGAACCGGGCCCGATCTTCATCGAAGCGACGCGACTTCTGAATATGGAACATCAAGTCCCCGCCATTTACGAACTCCATCACAAAGAACAGGCGATCCTTCACACACGCAAACACAACAGATATGAACAGCATTAATCATATCCTCTGTCAGGCTTAGAAAATTCTAAGTAAAACTGTTATATCCCAGACAAAAACAGATTAAGCACCCATGAGATGTTGGGGCAGAAAAAAAAATCCTGACTTTTTCAGGAAAGATTAAGTCAATACCAGAAAGATCTGTTAGTACCTCCTTGCCCTGCATTCCCGCCCAAAATTTTGCCCCCAGTAACGAAATGAATTCCCGTTCACATGTGGATTAGGCATATCAGTAGGTGCGTGCTGATCACTAACCAACTCCTGGAGGGTTTCCCAAACTGTCCTTAGCCTGAATCCAGCAGAGGATGATACCCCTTCAACAGCACTCTCTGAGCTGAGTGGGCACAAGAGGAATCTGTAAAGAGTCACTTGCTCCCTACTAAACACCTCAGCTCTCTGGGGAAAGATGCTCCATAATATAACGTGCATAACCAGACTGCTCACAGGCTCCAGCTTTGCCACAACAGCACAAGGGCTCAGGAACAGCAATGATGACGTTGTCTCGAGGGTATCCTGACACTATTTCTGGGAACATGCGTTGTTTTCCAGAATGGGATTTTCTGCCATACACTTGCATGGCAGCTGCCTTTTGGGCTCTCAGATTTCAGCTTTCCTCTGATTAACCTGCAGAGACCTCTGGGCGATGAAGGAACTGATAAGGACGAAGTATAAACCAGAGTTTCTGGTGGGCAGAAAAGCAACTGTTCAATAAAGTTCAACTCATTAACCACAGCTGCTGGTCTCTGAGGTTTCCTTTTTGGCTTTGTTCTGGTTTTTGCAAAAGTCTACAGATTGGGAGGCGCTTGCTTAAGCTGCATGCTCAACAGTCTGGGTATGGGTTTAATGCATGCAAAAGGGGCACTCACTTAATTGCAAGAGGAAGGACAGTCATTTGTCACAAAACTAAACCCTAGAATTGTTGCAGTCTGGTTCAAAAATTTCCCCTAGTAATTGTTTCAGGACATTCAGTATTGAGTGTTTCAGTTTTACTCTGAATATCAAGAACAAGCGGACTGGAAAAGAGGCATACAATTCAGTTGAGACCAGTCAGCCTTTTAATGGTACTATTTGCCCTTCTTTCCCCACAAGCCCCTTCCCAGGTCTGATATTAATCATCTATAAGCTAGTTTTAAACCCTCTCTAAGTTTAAGAGGATAAGCATTGTTATGCTTCATTTTCTGGCAGCCAGCCAGCTTGAAATGACTACTGGTATTAACATCTTGAGATGCACACAGCAGAAAAGCAACCAGGAATCCTTTCATTCCTCTCTGGACACAAGCAGGAAAGCAAACTGCTCGTGACAAATGAGGACAGCTTGCTTCTCGTCACCATCCTGGGCTCTGCCTCAACAGCTCCTTCCAGGCTCCTTCCAGAAGCTAAGATAGATGCGTTCCCAGCAATCTCCAATACTACTGCATGTAGCACCAAGGCTGGGTGTTAAGTGCTATCTCCAGCCCATATAAACAACAATACTTCATTGTTTCACTCTGCCTTTATTATAAGGCTGCTGAAAGACACCCAAGCTGGCTCGTCTACAGCAGCAGTCTAAGCCAGAGCAGCACAAACTGTGCAAACCCACCAGTAACCTTGGCTCTTTAGCCCACGTCAGATCTCTAATGCCACATCTTCGCTGCAGTTGGTTAAACTGAGTCTGGCTATGCCGTGCCTACCCGCTCAGCAATCCCTCCTCCAGCTGCAGCGCAGACAGCGCCTCTGCCTCGCCAGTCGGGCCAACTTTTACATCTCCTTGTTATTCTTTCCTACCTCCTTCCTCGCTGATCTCGCCACATGCCACATGCTTATCTAGCCCAGCTTGTCCAGGCATCTCTTCAAGCCCGTACTTAAAAAAAGAAATCCCTCTTGCCAGATCTCCAACAGGAAGTAATTTAATTTACCAGCAACCTGACAAGGGATGTGTGTGTATTTATGTAAGTAATATATACGCTTGTATAAACATGCATACGGTTAGGTGAACATACATATCTTTTCTACTCTTTCCTTAAAGGCAAACTTCAGGGAAACAAAGTTAACTCTTCCTATCTTAAAAAAATACACATCCTGCTTCTCCAGTGCTGGCAAAACTCCACGGCCCATCTCAGACTTCTGGATGTACCCATCTGTACCACGATGCTTAAAGGAAGATACTGCTTCTTCTTTCTCAAATGTTCAGGTGAGCACAGAAACAACCAGTTTTAAAATTCACATCACTGCTAACACGGAATTAGCAGCTTTTTGTTACAAACAGCTCTTGCTTCAGACTAACTGCAAACCTGAGCAAGTATCATTGCGTGTGTTACATGGTGCTCACAAGTGTAACAGCTAACGCCTCACCTCCACCCATGGTCTCATTTCACAGGTCAAGCATAAATATGGATTATTTAATTACTGAAGCTCTCCCAGTTAGGCCTAACAGAACTTTGGACTACCCAATTTATTTTTTTTTTCTTTAAGAGGTCCAGCTAATTGTCTGTCCAGTTTTCTAGCACTTAAAAATCCCATGGCGTTGCTGAAGAAAAGAGCAGAGTGGGTATTACAACTTCTTTATAATACACCATTTGTGCGTTGGTCTGCTACATACGGTGCAATGATCATTAGAAAGATTGGCACTAATGACCACCCTTTGGGGACCAGGATCTAAGAGCCGAGCAAGGTCTTCCATTTTTATTCTTAAGCAAGGCCATCAGCTTGCCAAACTGCAAAGACCAACCACTCTCCCAGGAATCATTGGGAAGTAAAATAAACAGTGGTATTTTATGAAAAAAGGCAATTTGCAACAGGCAGAGTAAAAGTGAATAAATAGCTTAAAAAGGGGCCAGGAAAAGGAAATCTTAAAACAGCAAGTAGTTCAGATACTTGCAAATTTGAGCTGACTTAGAGTTATGTGCCTCCTTTCTTGGGGACTACCAGCAGGCATTAGGAGGAGGTGAAAGCTGGGGTGTTTTTTGACAAGGCTTAATGCCGAAATCCTCGCATTTCTATTTTTCTATTTCGTATTGCTCAGAACCC
>NW_008825612.1:1952799-1953816 GCF_000699105.1 Pygoscelis adeliae
AGCAAAAGTAAGAAAAGAACATTTGAGTCAACAGGAAACTGTGACACGAAAGCCCTCGCAGCAGTGGCAGCCACATGAGGAAATCACATTGCGCCACTTCTGGACTGGGATGGAGATTAATAAAGCTGCAGAGCAATTGTTACTGTAAATTGAAGAAACATTTGGAGGAAACAAGTGAAGTCCATGGGATCAGACAGGCCCATTTCAAGGCTGGCCTATATCTAGAGATTAGCCCTGCCAATTTCAGTGCAAGAGAGCTGTTTGGGTTTTTTTAATTTGTTTAAATTTCAGTTTGCCATCTGTATTTGTTCGCCTATTAGCAAGGCAAGGGCTGCCGGAAACACGTACTATGTCCTAAGGACAGTGTTTGATAGCAATTACATATACCTGCTTTATTTGTTTGTTGTCTTAGCAGGGTGTTGGTAGGACTTGAAGAGAGTCCCTGATTGCAGAGGGGGTGGGACAATCCACATACTGGTTATTGCCCCTTGCAGACACAAGCACCCACCGAAATCCAACTCAAACATCACTTTAGCCCTTTGTCCTCGCCAGCTCTATAGAAAGCTGTTTTGAACCCTCATACCTTTCCTCTTCATCATCACGGGGCGCAGGGGGAAAATCCAGATTTTATTAAAAGAGCATCCTTTCCCTCCCCATGCCCAAAAAAGGCCAGCGTGATGGCTAACTTACACCCCCTTCCAGTTAAGAGTCATAGCTGACATCCATGTACAACCCACACAAGACCAAAGACCTCTGAAGACAGCTAGGGTGACAGGCTTATCTCCGATCACAGGCTTTCATGCTAAGCAAATCGGACAGGGCAGCACCGCTGCCCCAGTTCAGGCAGCGCAGAGGGAGGAGATGGGGAAAGACAAGCATTTCCTATGTGCAGACATGGAGGAAGATAATAGCAAAGCTGCCTCCTCTGTCTGCTGCCCTACAAGAGCTGCTGTGCCAAGGGCAGTGTGGAGGCCAGAGGGGTCTTCTCTCAAGAGAGTCATCAGTGGAGGTTCAGCA
>NW_008825612.1:1953832-1960102 GCF_000699105.1 Pygoscelis adeliae
CAGGGCCTCTCCAGCCTCCAGAGCCACCAGGAATAGGCTTGGACAAGCTCTGCACATCCCCATTGCAGCAGAGCTCTCCCAACCGCTGCTTCTGCCCACACCGATTCCTCTGCAGGACAAGGGGCTGAGCGGCCCCAGCAAGGACACATCCCAGCAGTAATTTCACCCAAGCCTCCTCTTTAGCTGACAGCTGCCATATAAGGCAGCATCTGGAGGATATGGAGACCTGGTTAAATGCCATTTAGAGCAATGGTCCAATTTTTCCCCCCTCCAAAAAAATTGGCCTGGCTCAGGAATTCCACTAAGTTTGCATTTCATCTTTTTGGAAATAATTCATGCACACAACTCCTTAGAAAATCAGCTTTGGGCTCAATCTCAGTTCACTGAAGCCAAAGGGTTTCCCCAAGAAAACAGTCATTTTTCACTGTTTTGGCAGTTTATGCTTTGCAGAGCAGAAGGCAGGCTTTCAAAATTATCTCCAGACAGAGACAGCTGTGTCACTGCTTCCCAGCGAAAGTTTATTGTTTCCAAAAAGAGTAGCAGGGCTTAGGGAGCTTGCAAGCAAATTATTACAAGATAATTACAAGAGCTGGCAGGCTCCCTCAGCGCTCCCAATGTTCCCGTTCTCCCTTCGTGGTCCACAACCCCCACACAAAGCAATCTGCCTCAGGTCTTGCTGGAAGCGCACAAATAAACTGTGCTGTCTCAGTACCGGGCTTCGGAAAGCCACATGTCCAACTCCCCCAGCAGTGTGAGTGGCCATCCGTATCTGGGTCAAGTCACACCAAAGCACAGGACCCGGAGGAGGAATAATAAACAGGTTTGTTTCTCAATATTTATCTTCACAGGAGTAACACAACCATGAACCACGCTCAGACACTGCTCTGCGCCAAAATGCCTCCCCTCCATACCCGTCCCCTTGACAAGGCAGCACCGCATCCTCATGAGCTGCCTGCTGCTCCCAGCTAAGAGGTTTACAGGAGGGCAGGCTGTTCGGGGGGAGTTATACGTGGCAGTGTTTCAAAACCAGAAAGGATGACAAGTGTCATCAGAACAGACTCACCAAGAGGGAATTGCCAAGACAACCTTTGCACACACACACACGTGTGCACAAGAGCTGAAGTAGATGTCATGAGCTCAGCCTCAGCGTCAAAGCTGCACTCACCTGACTGCGATGGAGCAAGACAATGACTTATGCTAGGCGAAGATTTGGTCCTTTGATTTCAAATCAGAATAACTACATTAAGCAGAGGAGAAAAAAATACTCCGCACTATGCTTGCTCAGCCAGAAGTATTTGCACACATCAGTGATGCTTCTTAAACACGGCCGCAGCGATGACTGCCATGGCACCTGCTGCCACTCTGCTCGCCGCCGCGGCCCAGGACTCCCAGACGAACAAGGCGGTGGCAGAAAGACAGCAGGTTTTACAGCCATCTGCTAGCTGATTTTCAGTGCTCTGTTAGCCGTTTTACCTCTCTGCTTCAGTGACTGCAGACGTACACGCCAACCTCAGGAACCACTTCTGCCTAGGAGAAATCAAGCCACGGCAAGGGAGTGTGCCACAGATGGCACATATAGCCCTGTGTGTATAGCCCACATATACTGAGACGGGGGAGATGACTGTGCGCTGCGCCGCATCTGAAAGGCTGAGAAAGGGAAGGTTTCTTTCTTCTGCTGGTTTTGGGGTGTTTTTTAGCCAGAAGGAGGTGCAGTGAAAATTCAGCAGACTCAGAAAGGGGGTAAGGCGCATGCAGCGTCTCCTCCAGGCTGGGCAGCTGGTGAGTGCACTTCTGAGAAGCACAAGTCACTTCCCGACACCGGGCTCATTTTTACCTCCCTTAACAAAGAGTCACTGGCGTCATTGTCACAGCTACAGGAACAGGGCAGTTATCACCAGCTATCGCTGAAAACCGCGCTCTGCTATCTGACGCTGCTGATAGTGGGCACAGCGCAGGCTTTTCTACGCCGCGGCAGCGAGGCACATAAACATCGCCTAAAGAATAACAAATTCGCTCTTGCCATTTGCATAAGTAAACTCTGCGGGGTCCCTCGGGGTGAAGGCTGCCTCCCGTGCGCAGGTATGCACAGCACAGTATTAACGCTGAGCTCATTCCAGAAGAGCTGAGCAATGACAACCACAACCCAGGGCGAGCTGATGGAGTTGTGGGTTCCCACCTGCCCCGGGGGGGGGAGGGGGGAATCATGAATCTAACTACACCCTCCAAATTTCTGCCCCTGTCTTCTTAACCGCACAACTGAAATTTCAAGCTCACACGCTGGAGAGTTCTTGTAACACACAAATTCAGTCATTTCTCTGGAACAATGTATGCTTTGGGATACGCAAATGAACCATACACACATCCTTCCTCCTTATCCCCTCCCCTCAAGACAGTCTAATTCACAGCACCATTACGTGTTTAGCTCATCTTTTGACTAGAAACTTTTACTCAACATACACGCAAAAGGATTATTTTAGTCACGCTTGTTCATCTGTATCTGTTCCATTAAAAAAAACAAAACAAAAACCCCAACTAGAAAAAAATACATATATCTCAGACAATAGGTCAACCAATTAAATCACGTACAAAAAAAATAAATGCCTGTGTAATCCCAATTAAAAAAAAAAAAAAACAACAAACCCAAAAAATCAAACAACACAGCTTGGCCACCATTAAAACAAAATATCCAAAAAAATACGAAACAAATTGAAAGAAGGAATAAAATTAAATCTTCCCCTCCAGACCTTTTAAAATGCCATAGAAAACTACGCAAACACTCATTCCCACCTGAAAGATCAAAAAACAAAGGGCTGGCTGAACTTAGAGGGGAATAAATTGAGGAACAAGGAACTAGAATGTGTCAAGCTATAGACATCACCTGTTAATCAAACATTTATAGGACATCTGCACCCCTCAGCTTGCTGCTGGTATGATGGTGTCTCAGAATAGCGTAGCTCCGTAAAGATCATGCTCTTTTTACAGCCCTCAGTTCAGAAAAAAGCCACTGGAGTTGGTGTTTCCAGTTTGGAGTGACCAACCTGAGACAGTTCTGGCCTGTTTTTAAAAATACTGAACTCTGCAATATCTGCTGGCCTCAGACTGTGCTAGGGAAGGCTAGAGACCTCTACAAGCTTGGCCAAAGGTCTTCAGGAAAATTAAGAGTGCCAAAACACCCAAAGGCCACTTGGAAATGGCTTGCTACGAGGTCTTTGTGGATCCATCCTCTCACCTTAAACATCACCTGGAAAGCAATACGGATTCAAAGAGACTGAAACCTAAAGCACCACTGGGTCGCACCTCAGCTAGTTACCTCTTCCCTGAGGTAACTTCTCCGATTGCCTTTTTCCCCCCCCCCTCCTCCTCAATACTGTCTGGCACCTGCTCGCTCAGGCTGCTTGCAAGTTGCTTCCATTTTGATTCCTTTTTATGCTGCAACTTCCCTGATTTTAAGGCCAAAGAAAAATATTAGTTTCACATACTGTGGCTAACCATAGGCATCAGCATCTCCTTCAGCTACCCTTGCACTAAGCTTGATAATTTGTCTAAGTTACAATCTCTCCCATAAGCCACTGCAGATGGAGACAGACATTTTCTCAGCTTCATAAAAATGCAAGTATCCAAAGTCCCTCAACAACCAGGGGTGGGAAAGTTACACTCAGGAGCTACAACATGATGATGGCAGCTAACCCTTCAGTTCATGTTTTCACTTCAGCTCGTATCACCTCAATGTACAGCCTAAGTGTGGACACCCAGCAAAGTTCACAGAGAAAATCAGAAATATCAGTCTGATCTTGTTTCACCTTCTGCAAGTAAAACCACTCTGCCTACAAAAAAAAACCCTGACCCCGTATATTCCCGCAACAAAGAGACCACTGCAAGGTGCAACTGTGCTCATCAGAGAAAGCCGAGCCTTTCAGACTGGGCTTTGGAGGCCTCACACATCCGGTTTACCAGCAACTTGGGCTAGCATGCCAGCAAAGATGTCATGGGTTTTTGGTGGATGTGAACACGGTGAAACCACAGAAAGACACAGTTTTGACCAGCCTGCCTTTATTCGGTGCTAGACAGGACAGGAGCCAGAAAAAGGCAGAAACCAACTGCCTCTCCCGTGGTCGCAAAGCCAACATGAGGGCACCACGGCACACACGCCTGCAGAAGCCGCACCGGAGAGCAAAGGCGGAGAGAGGAAGTTCCCCTGTACCTCCCTGTCCAACAGCCCCCCAAAAAACCTAACTCGCTGCCCCAGGGGTAAAGCACAACTCCAGTTCCTTCAAGCCCGACTTCAGAAGGACTCTGCAGCAAGCCCCCAGTGGGGGGCCTCCCTTTCTTGCCTATAGTTACGACCAAGCCTTTTGGAAAACGCCAGGCCTATGAACAGGATGCCCCCGTCACCATCTTCACTTGATTTTGGCTGGCAGCAACAAAACTGAAGCATGCGCTCGTCTTCCAGCACAGTGGCTTGGGCCTATCAACAGTCTCAGCGCTCAAGAACAGGGGAAAAAGTCTCAGTGCTTGCAAAAATGCACCCAAGAAGCGCACTTGGCTATTGGGTATATGCACATACCGAGTCGTGCCTCCCCAACATGCCAAAAAGGGAAGGCTGGGGGTTTAGAGCCTGGGAGATGATCAAAGCTGTCCTCTCTGCTCCCAAAGGGCTCCCTCTCAGCACCTTTCAAAGAGAACATCAAAGAGGCCTCATCACTTCCTTACCACCCATCAGCACACTCCAAGGCCCATGTCACGATGCTCATTCATTTAACCAGAGCCCCGGGAAGGCTGCCGCTGCCTTTCCAGCCTTCCTCACCTCCACCATGCCAGGCTCTGCCCCAGGGCTGCCCTGTGCTCTACCCACTTGGTGACAGTGGAGTGGCTGGTGGACAACCAGGCTGATGCTGGAGATCCCCTGGAGGGACCATGACCAAGGGACTCCCCTGGAGGGGCCATAATTGAAGGACTCCAAGGACATACAAGGGCACCTAGACCTCTCCTGTGGCATCCAGGGACCAACGGGTGGGTGAGCAGCCAGCCAGCTGCCGCTGCTCAGTCCTAACGCTTTTGCTGGTGGGCCCTCACTTGAAAATTATGCCCCCATCAAAGGCTCCAGGTTAGCTCTAACACTTCTAGGAGGTGAAATACAGGCTCATCTCTCTAAACACCTAGGTGATCCATGACATGATGCCCACACTGACCCTGGAAGAACTGTTTGAGCACCCCGGGAGCCAGCGGAGACGTGGAGAAACCTTCCCCTTCCATGTCAAGAGCATGACATCAGCCCACAGCTTGTAAAGGGGGCGGAAAGCTGAATGCCAGACAGCAGGCCGCCCTCGTAAAATCGGACCAGTTCAGTGATTAGGCTGCCCTGGAGTCCCCTGGGCCAGTCCGTACCGGCTTCAATAGCACCCCTGCTAGCTATTATCTCAGAAGGACGCTCATTATAGAAAATCATGTCCCTCTGCCAAGTTCTCGTGTCTCACTATTTTTGGAATGACAGAGGCAGGCTCTGTGCCTCAGCAACTGTCAGCAGAGCCACATGGAGAGCAAATCCATATAACGATCAGGCTAGCAGGGACAGTGCTGGAAACAGCATTGCCTGGGGGACGGTCCCCTGGAAGAACCCTGCGGTCATGAGAAAAGGGATAAGGGCAATGAACATAAAACCCAGAAGCTATTTGACACTATTTGCATGGGAAGCTGATCTCCCCCAGCCCTTTTCATTCTCATGCATATGAGTGGAGACAAAAGGATTTAAAAGCAAACCACCTGTGCAGGAAGGATGGTTCCTAAACCCCAAAGAAGACAGGACCTACTTACTGCAAACTCATTTTAATTAAAACATTCCAGGATCCACATTCCCCAGGATTAAATTACTGACTTAGCTATTATACATATAGCCTCTTTCACCCATTCTACGACAGTATTGTTGAGGTGTTGGATGACCAGTGTCAGGTAAATGGAAACGAGCATTTTTTGGTGCTTGTGACCCCTAACACAGGATCCACAATTATCCACAGGTCAGCCCCAGCACCTGTCAGCAGCTCACAGATTACTGCAGCAGGAGCATAATCCTCTCTGACTTTAAAGGATGATTCTAAGGCCCTAGAAAAAGCAGAGGTAAATGGCTTAGGCAAGATGGAAAGTTCCCAAAGCAAGGCTTTCAATGAGAAAAAAAAAAAAAAAATTAAAAAAGCAGAGATGTGGTGAGCAAGGAAGACCTCACACAGATGCAGCTGGAGCAGGACTTAAACTGCCCCCTGCCCTCCCCCCCACCCC
>NW_008825612.1:1960130-1985632 GCF_000699105.1 Pygoscelis adeliae
AGGACTCCTTCCTTGCCTTTCACAGGAAAGGAATCTGGAGGTGCAAGTCCGAAACTGCCCAGCCCAGCGCTGGGCATGCACAGGGCCATGTCCAGCCTCTGCCAGCCTGCTGTGTAGCTAATATTTCCTCTTTAGGCTCTGAAAACTGTGACCTATACCAGGCAGAGACAACACTTGCAGCTCCTACCACCTAGTGGCTGCAATATTTCGCTGTGACAGAGCAAGGAGGCTGTTTGGAGGTCAGGCAGCCTCAGCCCATCCTGGGCAAATAAAGCAGCCCTTGCTAGCAGGTATCACTTATGCTGCAGCTGAGACTAAATTAGGACCACACTGAGCACAGAGGCAGCACAAGAGAACAGAAAACCTTTCTGAAAACCATCAGCAGCTAATGTAAGCACAGAAAAACCTCAGCTAGCTCTAAAACAGATGAGCAAAAGTAGCAGCAATATAGATGAACTCAGGCAATGCATTGCTGCTTCTGGTACTCGTGCCAGCTGAGCTAATGCTACGTTACTAGCACTACATGACATTGCGCTGTGCAGCACAGACATGCCCCAGGCTGTTTAAGTCAGCCCGAGGCTGCATAAGTCAGGAGAAGAGTTTGCTAGTTTGGGTGGAATATCATACAAGAGTCAGAATTCAAATGCCTCTAGATCCAGCCAAACCCTGCAACACTTTGAGCGCTCTGTCCTCAAACTGCTGCAGCATTCAGGTGCTTCCAAGGCCCTTCCTTTCCAGTTTCCACAATTTCCTCTTGAACTGGGAGGGAGGGGCCATAGCCAGACACCCCTATTCCAGGTGCAGCCTCACCAGTGCCAGGCAGAGGGGATAATGACTTCCCCTGAGCTCCTGAAGCAGCCCAGTACATAATTTAAACTTATGTGCAATGAGACCGCACTGCTGGCTTATACTGAACTTGGCACCTACCGTAAGCCCCAGGGCTACTACCCTGCCAGTTAGTCCCAGCCTGTCTTGATGCATCGTATGGGATCAGGCTCTGACTTTGCTTTGACAAATGGTAAGAAGCCTCAAAATGGCTAGTTCTTGAAAAATTCCTAAAGGCAGGTCCAGTAGGTCATTATTTATCCAGGATCTCTATGGCAGACTGGAATCACGTTTTGTTTTTTTATAACATGAACCGTTAATACCACATTTTCAGAGTTTGGGCTATAAGTGTGAAACATGTGATGTGGTTTCCATGTAATTACAAGTGAAACTAGGTATTGTTTTGTGTAACCCTCCCCTCAACTCCAAACACCAGAAAGTGCTTTGGTATTTTTAAATATGGCTGCAGGACGATACTTTGAGTAAGTGGCTACTATTTTTTTTATATATATATTCTTTTCTGCCAGGTTTGTGTTAATGGAAGGGCTAACCCAATGCCATGTAAAGAAAAAGCAGAAACCCTAAGTACTGTATCAGCCCAGCTAAGCCCTCCTGGAAGGACTCTGTCCAATGAATACCCTGCTGCTGCAATCATGTCTCTATTATAGCAAAGGGATTTAATTATACTTTAATAAGCAATTTACATCTGGTTATTCTGGATTGAGGTGGGTGTCACTGAGCGCAGAACACAGACAAAAGACGCGATGAACTAAATTAGTCTGAAATCTACTTTTTCTTTTGTGAACGCTGCCCTTTTTGGTTTTGCTTATTATTGGAGGGAAGTGGTTTTCTGTTACTGACAATCCACATAATGAAGCAAAGGGGGATTCAAGTAAAAGAGCAACCTGGGAAGACTGGAAATAGCAGGGTCCTGCTACGACAAGCACCACTCCCTTGGCACCCTTTCAGAGACTGACCAGCTCTGCGTTCAGGGCAGCAAGGGCTGAGGGGTTCTTCCCTCTGCTCCTCTGACAAGAAGCTGGTCCAGAAATTCCTGTTCCAGGCTGCTCTACTGTTTAGCAACCTCCTTTTCATTTCCAGTCTAACTGTATCCATGGCCAGTCTAGACTCTTTTAATCTTAGCCAGCATCTTGACAGCTTTGTTTCCGTCCCCAGTGTTTGACATCTGCAGACATCAATCAGATCCTCTTTTTGCTTTCAATTTGCTAGTCTAAACAGGCTGAGTTCTTCCCTTTTTTTCCCCCCTTTGCAAAAGACACTGCAATTACTTCATCAGCCCAGAAGACCTTGTCTGCACCCATAGCAGATTGCATTCATTTTTTGAACATGACGGATGGTACTAGCACAGTGACCTTAAATATTCCCTAAGTTCATGGGAAATACTCTACACAGCCCAGGAGCACACTTGCTATTTTCACATCTATATTGCAATTCAGTAAGCAAAGCCATAGCAAAGAGCATAGAAATGAGTGGCAAAACCCACTGCTATCCCACATCTAATCTCAAACACCACACATCAATACTGGACTTTTCTGATATTTTACATGAGAACTTCAGCAAAGCCACTCAAATTTGGGCCCTGAGTCTTCATATTATGAAATAAAAGAGGAGTTTCCTTGGTTACTAGTGACAACAGTGAGCTTTAAGTTTTGTTTCTGCTACACAGCACAGCTACTCTGTGAACCACGTAAGCTCTATATAAAAAAAACCCAAAAAACAAACCACCTCATTTCTATTACGTGAGTCTACCCAAGGGCTCCACCCTAAACAAGCACAACTCTCAAACTCCATAGCTGGCTGTTGCATCACCCTAGTGAGAAGTGAAACGAGTGGGTGGCAGGATGCATTTGTCTGCCCCCCCTTTTTGGGGGGGTTTGTTTTTTGTTTGGTTTTTTTTTAGTATTTTGGGTTTATGTAGGAGGAATGAAGCCACAATTAAAAGGGCAAGTTTCTCCTGCCTTTTCTAAGAGGAAAAGAAGCTCTATTACCACTTAGCAATGGACAAAAAGCAACTGGAAAGGAGCCCAGGCAGTTTGGAAGAGCTACACTGCAGAAAATGCTTTGGTCCTAATAACAGCTTAGCTCAGGGACTCCCAAACTTACCTTGCTGGGACACAGCTGTGGCCACTGCCTCCATCACAGCCACTCCTCCCTCCACCACCCACATCAGCAACAAGCTCCCACCAGAGGAGGCTCTAAGCTGGACAGACAGCACGTGTGCAGTCCTCCGCTGAGGTATAAATACCACAAGTGACAGCAATGCTATCATTTGTCTTATCTACACGAGAAGAAATACCAGCTGTATATGGATCTGATTCAGTGTCCACCCATGTCAGTAGGATCCTTTCCAGTAACCCCAAAAGGATCTTTCATTCAGTTCCGAGCAGTATACAAAGGCTGGTAGATACAGGAGGCTACCCCTGCTTCCAAGTACAATTCATTGAGCTTGCAGATAATTCAATGCAAATACAGTCCTGTTAAAATTCAGGTAGCAAGACAGCAGAGCCTGAGATCCCACAGCAACCGGAGGACGCTGCAGGTCTGTAGACACTTGCGCATATGCATTTAGAAACATCCAATGGCACAGAGATGTTTACAAGGGAAGACACAAAGAAAGGCTTCCCTGTTATTACCATTTCGTTAGGGAGCCTACAACAAGCCAGGGTTTTGTTTGCCAAATGCCCAGCAGATGTTAGAGGTGACATATAGCAGAGTGCTCTGTTCACTCTTGAGCAGAGGTTTCTCCTGGATCTAACGTAGACAATTATAACAGGCCAGGGACCAAATACACAGGAGAGTGCCTCTGTCTGCAATGTGCTAGCCAGTGTCAGGAGGAAGGCTGTCCGCTGCCTGGGCTATACTTACAGGAGTCTGGAAGCAACAGTAGAGCTTGGTGAGGAATGGGTGGTTCCTTGCTAAGGAAAGGATGCGTTTCTCGGTCATGGTGCATTCAACATCGTCATCTTGGAGAATGACGTCCTTCTTCAACACCTTCACTGCATAGAGCTGCCCACTCTCCTTCATCTTGGCAAGCATCACCTAAACCAAAGGGGAGGGTGAATCGCAAGGGCTGAGCCCTCAGCCTCTTACGAGCAACACAGAGCCTCTTGCACCTTCTCACACTAGAGAGGTCAGTTATCTCATGACCAGGCTTGTGGATGCAAGTGAGTCAGCCTTTTAGTATGGGCACCAGCGTACAACTGATGACACACATGCTACTGTCTGCAGAAGGCTTCTCCAGACAGAAGTGCCCACACACGTTGCTCCAATGTCTGGCGCAGGGCTAGCTGGTCGAAGCTCATCCACTGTGCCAGGGCAAGCCCCCTGAGCAGTGCCATCCATCCCACTTCCCTCCTCAGTTATCAAATTCAAATGCACTACTTCACATTGGCTTTGTGGCAAAGCAGAGAAACAAACCCCCCATCTCACTGCATTTGAAACCACGGCCTTGTTTCCTTTAAAGGAAAAGTCTTTGCACGCTCCAAGAAATGCTGCCCAAACAAGTGCTAATGCACACACTTGCAATTTCTGGTATGGGCCCTGGCATGCAGCTGTTCCTTTGGTTGCTAACTTTTCTCTTTTTTGTGATATCAAATTCTTCACTTTGCTGTCAGCTTGCTTTCTCTTCCCTTTTCTCCCTGCTCTCTGTAACCAACCTTGTTGTGCAAAGCATACTCCACTGGACAGCCTGTGTGCCATATTATGAAATAACTTAATCTACCTTGGAGCTTCTTAAATAAGGAATGTGGTTTTCCCCGAATAACTCTCACCTTTCCAAAACTGCCCTTTCCCAATACACGAAGGAAGGTTAAGTCTTTGATCCCAAGTTTGCTCGCTGAGCTTTCACTAACGTTGTTGCCACCTTTCAGGCTGCCTTTTCCCTGATGTCTCAAAGTAGATCTTGAAACCAGTTTCTGTGGAGGAAAGTAAATAAGTATCAGTCTGCACAGAAATTGTACTTTTGCCTCAGAGGTGTACACAAGTAGTCAACCTACCAACCTGGGCATTTAGGACCTGTTCAGATACACTGTATGGCCACTGGAACAGAAAGCTTGTTGGTACCACCATCCCGCATAGCTGTTACGCCTGACCAGCCAACCTCGGCACTGCACAGAGCTGTGCTGAGGCGTCAACACTGGTTCCTGACCTGGGCATTTTAAGTTGTAAACCCATGCCCAGCAGATCCAAGAGGCAAGCCTGCCTCTCTCCATCCTCACTCCCCAGAAAAATAAGACAATGAGAGTGGAAATCCAAGTCTCCTATCTAACATCAGAGCGAGGAGGACTGCATAATTTCTGCAATATGCAAAGTGCTGGTGAGATCTAGAACCCGAGCAGATTTCATCTGAATCTCTTAGGTTTCTACCTGATTTTAAGACTCTTACTCAAAGCCCAGTTCAGTGGGACCCAAACTCCAAAATATTTTTCTTTTCCACAGCTGGGCTGCTGGCTTCCTCCACTGCTGTAAATTCAATGGAAGGCTGTTCATTCCCATGCCAGCAGTGAGGTGTCTGCATTTTCAGGAATCGTACCAATAATTAGCACGCATTTCTAGAGCTTTGGTTTTTGCAGTATACAAAGATCAAGTCAACCTCCAGTGCCCTCTGTTCACAGCTCTCCAGGTATGAGTACGCATATAAACCACGAGTAGTTTTTATTCAGTTTATTAGCCCGAACAAAGGCACGCGGACTTCTTGAGCTCCACCTTGTGACTACTTTGGTGTAAAGCAAAATTCTTCCTGCACAGATGACTTGTCTCACTGCCACAGAAATGGCAACCCCAGCCATGGGGAAAGAACCAAGAGTGTTCAGGACAGCACCCAGCAAAACTCCCAACAGATTTAAGCTTACAGCACAGTCTGAACACTTACCTGGAGCTGTTAGCTCACAAATAATGAGAAGAGATTGTTAAACACCAAGCACAGATTTTTATTTTCCTGGTTTCACCTCCTTTTGATGTGCAGATTATGCAAACAACAAATTTGCAAACAATCAGCTAACAAGCGCTGATTTTTACAGAACTGAGAAGGGAGTGTGGGGCTTGTGTTTCCCTGTAACTCCCAGGATAGCTGTGCCCCTGAACTGCAACAGCATGAAAAGCGAAGATAAGAAAGTCTCATTTGCTGCAAACCAACTGAAATCAAAAGGGGCAGCACAGCCTAATGAGCAGGCTAGGCTGATACAGCATCATGTGGTCAACCGGCGTAGCTGACTAACTGTATGACAAGATTTACCAGGTCTGGCAAGTATGTTTTTAATATTTTCTTTCTGGTCAAATAAAAACAAATAGCCCAACATTTTATTATGGGTTACTGTGGTTTCAAGCAAACTCACTTTTCAAAACTGCTAGCAAAGGAAACATGATGAAAACTTGTTATCAAATGACAGCTCTGATTTCCATTACCCTTTATGGGCATTTTCACTCAAGCTCTCACAGTGTGTTTTAAGCTCTCTGAATAGACTCAGATATACAACAGCTGGATTTTTAGGATGCCTTAAGTAGTGACAAGCAGAAATTGTACACATATGTCCCAACCCTAGCAACAAGCTCACTAGGACCCTAGCCTGGACAGCAGAGACCAGAGATGATGATGTGTTGACAGGGACCACAGACTTTAGCTGGGGAAACTGTAGTGAATAGTGAAACAGTTTCCCCAAAATCACTCAGAAAAACAGTGACAAAGCAGGGAAGAGCACGTGGGCCTCTTACTGAGCTCTTCTTATACTCTATTCCAAGCCACACATGCAGACAGTGCATTTGTGTTCGCGGGAAAGGTAAAAAAGGGTATGACATGAATTATATTGACCATTAATTAGTTTGGGGTCTTATTCTCCTCTCATTCATGTCAAACAGATAAAAGAGTCAATGGAGTCACACCACTATGAAACATAAGCAACACCTATAGACTAAAGCCTCCGTCAGGGTAAACCTGGATACAAGACATCCATTTTCCAGGTGAAGTCTTTGCCACAAGCCTCAGCCAGTAACAGCCTGCTCATGCAGCCCACCATCCAAAGCCATCTGCCATAACTGAAGTCTCTGACTTCTCCTGCACCCATATAAAGACTTAGTTGTAAATGTTTTAAATAGAGGAGGAAAAAATAAAGAAGAAAAAGACTCACCGAATTTGGGGAAATGCTTCCTGGTTGCAGACCCATGCATGCCAAGGTTTTAGCAAGCTCTGCTGAGTTCACCCCACAGTTCGGCGCAACGTTTGCTTGGCATCGGATGTGGACGTTCATTTTACAGACTGACAGGGGTGATGGTAGGCATGGAAAGTAAAAGCAAAGGAACAATTAAAATAACTTGGAGGGATTTATTGCTGAGAAATAATTTAGTAATTCTGCTTCAGGAAATATATCCATCTGGATCTACCCTGTGTCTTTAAACTAAAAGGATTTTTGCCATTGATCTCAGCAGAAATAAAATTAGGACTCTCATAAGAGAATAAACTCCTGAAAACCAGGAATATACCCCAAACTCTCTAAGTAGGATGCCACATTGCCTGAAGCTATTCACAAGCACATGTCTGTCAGGTATAGAAATACCATTGCAGCTATGCCTGCAGGTAAAATTCGGAATTATAATGCCACAGAATTCGCAACAAACTTCCCCTGCATTTGCAGGTATCTAATTTTAAAGATATATTGTTCAGTGGGAAACTAAAAATCTTTCTTGCTCTCGCTCGTGGACACACATACACCCTCTTGTGGGAGATGAAGGCAAATGGAAACTGTTTGTTACTCATACGATTTTACAGTCTGGGTCACTGAAACAAAAACATGCCACCAGGACATGCTTTGTCATCAATTAACAGTATGACAGACAGGGTAGTCAACCTAAAGCAATGACCTTTTTTTCCCCCTCAGATGCCTTTTCACTGCCTTATCCCATTAAGCTGAGGAAAAGCCTTCAGGTAAAGGGAAAAATGAATGCAGGAAGCAGCGATACCCAAGAATATTTTCAATAATGCCAGTTAAACAAAGCTGTGCTGAGAGTGTGAAGTAGAGTCCTTCTGGAAGCCTGAGATTACAAAGTAGATCAGCATTTTTGTTAACTCTTGCAAAGATGAATATTCATTGCTTGGCTTTCTCTTGAAGGCTGCACAAATCAAGCCCACACGGTGCATCAAGAGTCTAAAAATATATGTATTTTGTGAAAAGGCTATAGTAAGAAGCTGCTCACTTTTACACTGTAAGCCCTGTCGCATGAGTCCCCAGAGCAAGGAACCGCAGTGGTCACAGAAAGTCGGGACTTTGTAGTTGTGGACGCTGAACTTATGAGGAATGTTGATTCCAAACCTCTGTTCAGTCACCTGAGGCACCAAAAGAAAAGCACAGATTTCAAATTCAAATACATATATATATGTAAGCTGATGTTCATTTACATACAGGCATTTAAGTGAAAAACTATGAAAATAATTCCAAGTCAGAAAATGTCCCAATCCATCACCTCACTGAGGTTTACTGCAAGTGAACACTGAGTGACCAACCTCACCTGCCGCGAGCCTGCTCTGGTTTCCTTGCCGGTCAGGCTGGACTACCTGACAAAGCAGATTTTAAAAAGGGCTACCTAGCCAATTTTAAATTCTTAAAACCAAGTTTGAATTAGAAGTGTGGATTACCTCATCACAAACCTATCACACTGAAGTGCCACATATAAATTACGTTAGCTACAGCATTTTGTAACTAACCAGTTTTCAAATTATTAACTTGCACACATGTGCAAACATGTAACTTTAGGTCAAACTGTTGATTTTATGAAATTTAATATAGAATAGTTTTCCCAGCTCCTCCTAAAATTCTCATCCCTCGTCTCACCCTCCTTGTTATTAACAGTCTTCCATTTCAGGCCCACATTTCGCTTTATCACTTGCTCTCATCCCCTTTTCAACCTTGCTTTTTTCCAACTGTGAATCATGCAGATCTCAAAGACACCTTAGAAAATGTTAGATCGGCTGAAGAAACCCCTCTCCATTGAACCTCTTCATTACTTTCTATTTTGCATCTCAACATGCAGATCCTGGAAGACTGAGGGGCAACCTACAACTTGACAAAGAAAAGTCCGGGGCGCAACTGAAACAACGAGTTTAAAGTGAGCGGTGCCTCCTCACCTTTGCCTTCTTTTAAAGTAGTTTAGAGGTGTTATAAACCCTTCGCAATCCTGAAAGAGGGGTGAGGAGACTCACCGTTTAACTTGCACTTTAGCCTTAAGCATTTTAACTTATTTTCATCTGGTTTGGCAAGGGGTCATTTTAAGAAGTCTAGCTCAGCAGTTGGGAGGCAAGAAATAACGAGCAAAGGCAATTGCTTATCTGCACCGGAAAGAAGGTTTCTGCATGGCACACAATACAGAGCTACCTCCCAATTAAAAAATATTTCAGTTGAATTTTCCTCAAACAGTTATTAAACAATTTCCAGTTACAGAAATGAGACATGCAATATACAGGGCAGTTTTAAGTGGGGATGTTACTCCTGTCAAATACAGCCAAAACTAGCAAGAAAGAAAACCTTCAGAAACACAAGTTATGCAAGGGTTCTTTATTACAACATAAATCATATTTCATAGAGTAAAGGTGTGGAGCAATAACTAAATGAGCACTTTAAATTACCAGAAAAGAGAGGCATAACAAATACCAGTGGTTAGACTTTAAAACCAGATAAATCCCCATTAAGAACTGGGCACCAAATTTTGATGACAACACAGTTAAACACGAAAGAAAATTACCACGGAAAACAGTGGATTTGCTAATTTTTGATGTCTTCCAATGAAGACACCATGCCTTCCTAAACTATGTGCTAGTCCAACCAGTTACTGGAATTAACAGAAGAACAACCAGATGATATTGCATAGCCCTTATGCATGTCCCTATCACTACTCTTCACTTTAAAAATCTATGAATAGAGATAACACAGAGTAAATTCTATTATAGGACAACCCCCAGCAACCCAGAAAACCTCAGGATTCACAAATTATGATGACCCAAAATAACCACCATGACTTTACCTTGAGATCGGTCTTGTTAGTATTGTTTTGGCACGTGCAAGCTGTAACAATTAGATGATGGCAGCGCTTGTGTACAACACAGGTGCATACTAGGAAATAAAAGAGGCATGCTGAAAAGAGCTGTTGAAAGGCTCAGAACACATCAACCCATCAGCTGGGTTCTTTAAGGCTCAGCTGTATCATCAGGACACAGTAAAGATGTGAAAAATAATCGCTGGCTTAGAATTTCCAAAATCTCATAACAGATCTGAAGATGTATCTCCAACATATTGCAACAGAAATTCTGCACTGGCTCATTCATACAGCCTAGAAAACAGCTGCCTATACAAAATACGGGTGATGCCCACAGAAATAACAGTGGATGCTGTTGAAATTATCCAGTGGCGAGTATTTCTCACAACACACACAAACAATATTAGAGAACACAGGTCTGAGATATCAAAAGCCATCCCTACATCTCAGTGGCATAGCGTCTCTTACACTGGATACCTGAGTGAGTCCTGCCCAGGTTAGTTTGTCATTAAGTGCAACGCTTGGATCTGGGGAGCTGGATAACTGCAGCGGAATGGTGCTGCGTCTGGGCTAATTAGCTAGTCCCCATCAAGAGGGCTAATCAGTCCTAAAGCAGAGTTGGGCTCTCTCCAGGTCTGAAGCTGGCTTGGCTGGAATGAACTTGGGATTCCTCCACTCCATAACCCAGCGTGCATTGTAGACACCACCAAGGGCCGTAGCTACTGTCTACATAAGGGGATTTTTGTAATGGAAACTGTACGTTGCAGATGTGTTGCAGGGTCCCACCCTATTCTGTTTGTTGCTGACTCAAGCTTCCACTCATAACGGTCTGTCAATAACATTCACTTCCACACAGAAATTTTATGCAGGATATCCATTTTGTTTACATGTAGCTTCTTTTCATATGAGGACACCAGTGCCCTATTATATTGCACAAGAAACAGGCTGTGTTAGAAGGCTATACTGAGTGACCATACACCTGCGTGCAAGTAATAAAATAAAAAACATAAAAATAAAATCTTACCATAGAAAAAGGGAAAGGAAGAACAATAATTAAGTGCAAGCAAGCATCACATACGTCTATACAGCCATTCAGCCAAAACATGCATTCAGACAAAAGTGAGGTGCCAGCCCACAAGGCCGCCCTTTGAAGTCACATCCCTAGTTCCACTTTGTTGAACTACATAGGTGGAGAAAGGAAGAGGGTGGCCATTCCAGTAGGACACTTTGTGTCCCAATACCAGCTGAACACTGTCCTGAAGGGACCCTGGATCTCTCAAGCCTAGCTGGGTATTGCATGTACTCAGCAACTCAGTGGATCTGCACAGGAGGAAAACTGTGGGTGAAACACAGCAACCGGACCCCTAGGTGTTTGCATGTAGGTGGTGGCTCCTGCGTGCATGCAAGTCGTCAGCCTGACAGCTGCTCAAATGCACAGTTTTGGCTGGCTGGGGAGGAAGAGGAGCGGTGACTTCAGAGAAGCTTGTAACCGCAGGATGTCCCAGCAGCACAGAAGAGTGCTCCTGAGACAGCACATCCTACACACACCGTGCAGGAGCAGAGCACCTTACCTTGGCACTGGTATCCCTGCTTCCCAAAGACGCCCCTGTTCAAAACAAAATATGAACATAATTTAAAATCAGAAAGCCAGTCTTCTTGCAGATGGTTTACAGAAGAGAGTGCCAAAATGCAAGAGGATCCCAAATGACCAGATCCCCGGGGCAAAACTGCCCAGCAATAGTGGTGCAATTCAGCACAGGGGTGTGAGAGCATAACAAAGCACTGCAAGGGCCATAGCTTACAGGACGGGCTGTCAACATGCATGTATTCCCCATGTTCCCCCTCACTCTAGTTTCTGAAATACCTCACTTTATTACAACACACACCACACTTATTAGACTGATCCCAGCAGCCCACAGCCTGTTATTATCTCTCCCACTCCACACTCTTTTGAGACATATCTAAGTTTTTCTCCCTGCTCTGCCTACTCCCCCACACGTATCACCCCACACCTCACACCTCTGATGACTTTTCTGTTCTCAGGCATTTTCTCCAGTCTTTCAAGCAACTGTTTTTTATAAGTGTAATCTCAAAGCTCCACTCAAGTGAGTATCTGGGGTCTTTCTTCAGATTGCTTGGGTTACTTTTTTCCCTCCTGAAATAATATCTACGCTCACAAGTGAGGAACACTGCCC
Source organism: Pygoscelis adeliae (assembly GCF_000699105.1). Classification (NCBI taxonomy): domain Eukaryota; kingdom Metazoa; phylum Chordata; class Aves; order Sphenisciformes; family Spheniscidae; genus Pygoscelis; species Pygoscelis adeliae. The sequence continues at coordinate 1,972,190 of NW_008825612.1, forward strand.
CATCCCCGCACGCTCCCAGTTTGCTTCCAGCATCCAAGACGCACATCACCTCTGGCCTCTCTGCAGTAGACTCCAGTTTGCAGCATAAATGTACCCTGCTAAACCTGATGGCCAAGGGGAGTCACATCAGTGGCCCTTGGTAAAGTGCTGGATGACTGATTCAGGATCGGAGGTGGCATGTCGGTCCCCAAAACGCGAAGGGACGGGAAGCTCCACACCACCGCGTTCGAGCCATTCTTACCAGATGAACTCCTTGCAGTGCGAGCAGTACGTAGGCTGTCGCAGGTAGGTAGCCATGAATTTGTGCCCGTTCACCTGATGCACTCGCCTTCGCATCGCCCGCTGGCGTTTCCGAGTGAGGTTCTTAAAAATTCGATCCCTCTGGAGGGTCCCTATGCAGACAAAAAACGAAAAAAAAAAATAATTACATGATCATGCACAGTTATTACTCCTGGTTTTGTTACGGCGCAAAATGCTTTCGAAGACCATGATTACATCCCTGGTTTAGAAGTCGGAGGACCACACTCTAGAACAAGGAAAACATCTGGGACAGGCAACAGAGGAAGTTAATTGCAAAGGCCCCTTTAGCTGAGAATTACGTTCTTCATCTAGAAATGACTGCCTCTTCCCATTTTCCTCTCACTCCTCTCCCATGTTGAGACATGTCACTAACCCACTAATTCACAAGCTGTAAACAGACCAGAGGCTCAAGGCTAATGAGTTATTATAAAACTCACAGCTTTTTGGGCAATAACTCAGGAAAACGTGACTGCGTGCAATCAACTGACCAGCCCCGCAGGGCAGCACCCTACTTGCCAATCCAAAGCGATGCCTTGCTCGGTGAATGGTGTTTATCCACCTTCTCATGCTACACTTCAGTATCGCCATTTGTAGCGATTTTGCTTCCTGTATTGGAGAAAAAGGCACAGCCTAATGTTTCAAGGACTGTTAGTTGTTTGATATGTGCCACTTCCAGCTGTCTTTAAAGGGTTCATTTTTAAAATATTATCTACCCTTTGGAAATTCTGGGAAGCAGGGACCCAGGAACTGCTGGCATTCAAACCTGAATTGTCCCAAAATATAATGTTCTGGGGATTTTTTTGCTGGGTTTAGTTCAGCCATATAACCATTTCCTAGCAAAGCTCAATTTACACAAAACAAGTCACTCCTAAAAGGCAGAACTGAGCTCTAGATCAAGCAAGCTGTTCCCATATAGTAGCAGCCATCTGACTTGCAAATCACAGCCAGCTGGTCTCTGGGATCCTTCCACAGACTAGGTCAGAATAAGCTGAGCTTCCCAGATCAAAGCCTCATCTGGGGCACACTCACCTCAGGAGAAAGAAATGAAATTTGCCCATTTCAGGTTAGTTGCTTTCTGAAGGACAGGATCAGGCCCTGCTAACAAGTGCATTTTGGGGACACACAATGGAGTCTGCTAGAGGTGACTGTGCACTGATGTAGGTACTCGGGACTCTTGTTTTGAGCGCGGACTGGATGCAAGACAAACGCCAGCTATCGCCAAACCCTCTGCACGGATGTAATGACACAGAAAGGGACAGGCAGCCTGTAAACTTCCCACCCACCTGATCATCCCGGAGCAGTGGGTCAGCAGCAGTACTCAAACCCAGCTGTTACCCTACCACTTCATTTACCCATACACAGGGGGCAGAGCATTTCCCTGCTTTCAACTAGCTCTGTTGATTAACCACTGTGGGAGGCTTATTTCCCGGTCCTCTTTGTAGGAGTGGAGATAAGGGAAGCCATCCTGTCAGTACTGAACCCAGCCACTTCAAAGGGCTGTGAGCCACATGGTGTTTGCTTCTCAGTACTCCTGCCACACAGGTTTAGAAGCAAAGCCGGCCATAAAGCTCAAGGTGGTTTTTTTTCTGCTGTGTTCTCCCAGCCATTTGTGCATGCGTCCCCTCCGCAGGCACTAATGGAAACCTCCTACCCGATTGCATAACTGCGACATGGAGCGCAGCTTGACTTTAAGACAGCTTGCATTTATTTTTGAAATGGAAGCGCACGCTATAAATTAGGATTTTCCCATTAAAACACAAAAAAGGATGTGGTAGCGCTGATCCAAGAACTTAACAGAAACCTGCTTTCTACACTGCAGAGCTTCAAGCAGCTGGGCAGAGAGACTGGCACAGAAAAGCCTGCCTTTCTAGGGGAGCACTTAAACGTGTTTAATTCTCACTGAAGTCAAGAGGACTCAGGGGACCACAGGAATTGCCAGACTGAATCAGAATATTGGTCCATCTAGTTCAGCATCCTGCCTCTGTCAGTGGGCAACCAGAAACACATGACAGCAAGATGGAGGAACCCTGCAGCTGGGAGATAATTTGCCTCTTTCCCACACACAAGATGTCATTTTGATCTCCAGAAGTGAGAGCTGATGTGCGGAGGTTTGATATCCCTTCCAAACATTCAATCATCATTGCACAATTTCAATAGCCTCATTATCCACCATAGGAAATGTGGCTGAGAAGAACTTCAAGAGGTCAACCAGTTCATCCCTCTTCCCCAAAAGAAAGATCAAAAGCCAGTTGCTTCGCTGAGCCCAAGCCTCCTGCAACTTCATGTGAGAATTTAACAAAAAAAAAATTTCCTTATAGTATTACAGAATTTGCCCACCTTTAAATTCAAGAGAACATCTCCTTGATCTAGGTTTAAGCATACGTTTAAGTGCTTTCCTGGGTCAGGGCCAAACACCTCAACTGGCAAAGTATCCTGTCTTGGCGTTCAGCACGTACAGAAGAACTTCCAAGGCATGGAAAGGGAATAGCAGGGTTTGTGAGTGGGTGGTGAGCACTTAAGTACATCACCTAAAGAAGCAATCCAGTTACCAGCTTGCTTCACACCAGCTGCTCCATTAGAAGCCCAACAGCTGATGCCCTCTAAGTTCATGCACTCACATTTACCAGAGTTTAAGAGGATATGTTCCCAATTTAGCTCATGTAGTTTCTGGCTTTGTTATAGTTCCCCTCAAGGATCAGCACGGGGTAATTGCGTCCCTGGTGCTCTCCCACGCAGTGAGAAGCCCACACGCAGCCAAGAGCAAACCAGTCCTTTGCACCAGGAATAGCGGACACTTGAAAGTGGCCCTCAAAGCCACCGAGTGGGACGCTGTTGTGCGGCCCGGTGGTTTGCCTGGCTTCAGAGAGACTGCAATTTTGAAATGGTTCAGGAAGACCAAACAACGACAGGCACTCACTTTTTCATGGGTGGTAGAGGTTGTCTCCATGCTGCCTGCACTGGTGGATCACATCCACGGCCAGCCTCTGAGCTGTACTTGGCCTCCATCTCCTATTCTCCAGCCACGAACATCTCACACAGCACAACAGCTTCCATCTTAGAGACCCACTTTTCATTAAAACACATGCCACAAGATTTTCTTTTTTTCTTTGTTATATGAAATTCTATGAATAAACATAATTCATATTTAAAACACCCCTCAAATTTCATATTTCCCCACACTACTTGGCTGCGTTACCCTGCTAACTTTCTCCAGATGCTGCACATCTTCCAGGTGATCCTCACCCATGCTTATGTTCACCTCACATTACATTATAACAAATCTAAGTGTTACTAAGCAGGAGACTGACTTAAGCAAGGCCTGGATTACCTTTCATACGCAAACAGCTCTTTTGGGCACTGCTCTTCCCATTTCCCGCTGCCGTCTCGAGCAAAAAGGAGAGGGAGAGCACAGCACAACTTCAGCCACACCTCGGGCCCAGGCATAGCTGCAGGAGACCATCCACCGTATGATCTAGTGGATCTACATATACAACCACATCTCACAGAATAAATCCCTCTATTCAGGGGGCTTGGGCGCTCAGTCATCCCACGTACCACACCATGGAGCAGTCAAGTTCAACCCTCCACCAAGGCGCAAGTGATTTCAAAATGGTGGAACATATCGCTACCAAAACCACCTTCCTCTCAACCACCAGCCTCCCCAACCACCAAGATGGCAGTTCTTCAGCTCACACCCATCACATCTGCTAAACGGCTCCCAGCGCCACTGGGCAAGAGGTTGCGTGCAGAAACCATCAACGCAGCGCTGAAGTCTGCTAGGGGACAAGGTGGCTAACGCAGCAGCCCCTCGTGCCTCTCACGTGTAGTGTCAGAGGATGTAAAGCCATCATAGACATTTTCCCCACTCATGTTCTGCGTTCTGGCCAGTTTGCTATAGAATATATATTTTCCTTCTGCAGGCGCAGAGCGTTTTACAAAACAAAGCAGCTCTAGACCGCTTTAGGAGACTCAGACATTTAAAAGCCTCTAATCTCTGGTAAAGCAACAACCACCATGAATACTTCAAATGTCCAAATGCTGCTATAAAAACAGGCAAGTAATTGCTCAGTGAAGGGAGTCGTCCACATCCATGGTTAAATTTGGACATTTGTAACTATGGGGTATTTACTGTGCCCGGCTATGTGCAAAAGTAACTACAAAGTTAAATACTAAAAAACCTCTTCCCCTTTCCTCCTCTCCACTCATGCCTAACACGTGTTTATGGCAGTGGAAATTATGCACGCGGAGGGAGAGGAGAATAAATAACCCACCAAGCCATCTGAGGACATCTGCATGCACTGGCACACCGCTCACCCACTCAGCAGCCTCATTATGCTGCCCTGCCTGCCCCCTGAACTTACCTGATCCTGCCCTTCCCGGCCAGAGATCCCCCCTTTCCCTGCCCCCCATTTTTTATTCCTGGGGGTAATTTCAAGTCCTTACAGTGGTGGCGTAACTACAGCAGTAAGAGAAGAGGAAGAGCTGCAGGATGAAGCGTGCGTGTAGCTGTTTACCTCAAGTAGGTAAAGCCTGTCAGGTCTCATCTATCGGAAATCAATCTCACCGTCATGCTATCAACTGCTGCTGTAACGTCAGCACCGCAAAGGTCGTTCGGGTACATCCTGATACATGACATTTTCTAGTGTTATACTCCTGTACACATCAATGGGATTTTCCTTTGAAAGAAAGAAAGATATTCAAAAAGCAATGTAAAAAGCCTTAAAGCAATAATGCTAACAGATTAAAACTTAATTAAGCCTTTTCCTATTAGTGGCAGTACCAGTATACACGTTTTCCTACGCTCCCCTGGGAGCAGTGCAAGCAAGATCCCGTTGCACTGCGTGATACACGAGCGCGGAGCAGAGACCAGCCACGGAACTTACTAGACTGTAAAAAGCAAGATGGCGGACTGAGAGACCCCTCACCTCTCACGAGCACCGCGGCACTGAACAACCGCTGCGGATCAGCCTAAAGGCCCAGCTAGCCCGTGCCCTTACCGTGAGTCGTAACGGGCGCTTTAGGAAAAGAATTTAAAAAACATCAAGTAAATAAGGGGGAACGAATCCACGCACACACCCCTTCTAGCCATCAGCATGGAGGTGTTCTCTCAATATTTACCTAACAGCAGGCTTCCTCACATCTACTGAATATAAACAGAAGCTAAACCAAAATGAACCAAGACGTTTATTTTCCAAGCTGGAAAACACATTATCTTATGACAAAAATCCCTTACAAAGGCTTGGTATCTTTTAACCAGGAGTTTTATCATCATAATCCTGTGGATGGTCAAAACCACAGGAAACCTTACTAATTAAAACATTACAAACACAGCACAGTGTTGAAGAAGAGACTGACAGCCTGACTCTGGAAAGGGAAATGGATTTAAAGGCTACGACCCAAAGTGATATTTCCATTGCTGACTGTTCTGCTTCCCTAGTGTTAGTGCTGCAGAGTGAAAACCTTTCTTTTCCTAACTACTGCAAAGTTTTCTCTTCAGTTCCCCTCAAAAGCCACTTGGATGCGTGAATCGGCCAGCTGGAAAACAGCCACATCCGCAGAGATTGTGTTAACCACACAGGGTTTCTCCTCCACGTCCATCAAAGTTTCTGTCCTTCTGCTGGTTTTGCCAGTCTGTGCACGAAACCAGATTGGTTCAAACCCCAGGAGAGGCTCATTGCAAAGCAAACATGTGGCACATCAAACACAGGCTGGGACTTAGGTTTGATCCAGCTGCCGTTTGCCCCTCTGAAACTGGGTAAAGTTTTGGATGAAGACCAAAACTTTGTGCTTTAATGAGCAATGCAGTAAGAAGTATGAGGTACTAGTATTATTTGCACATCTTAAAGTAAGGAGGAGGATTGTCCTCCTTAGGACAGTGCTGGCAAGACTAGGCCATTTTCTACTAGGACTTGACAGAAAACCCAGGTTAATGGGCAATTCACCTTTTAAGATGCCAACCCGTCAATGAAACAGGAACAATGATGCTCCGACTCCAAAAAAATAAGAGTTTTCCCACTCATGAGTATGAAACAGCATTATCAACAGTCTTAGAAATGCAAAAACATGTAATTATCCCTGCATCAAATCACACAGAACTTCGCACTCGAGGCAAGGGCTCTGTTTCTTGTCCAAGTGCTGAAGTAGGGCAGATCCATCTTCCTTGTTTTCCTGCCAGATCTGGGATGTAAATTCATCTCAGCTTTCACCCTCCGCTCTCATTTGAGCAGCATTTGAGTACTGAGGCTGAATGATGATGTTTCGGTGCGGCAGCAGTGAGAACAGAATCAGTGAAGTTCACACAACAACATTAGTGAGCATGGCAGTGCTCAGCTATTGCTACAAAAGCCCATCATAGGCTTATTTCTAGAATTACACAATGATGCCAAAGCTCTGGTGGCACCAGTAGGTGAGATAGCAAAGCTGAGAGGACACGTCTCCACGTTTCCTAGGCCTACCAGATACAGCTCTGCTCATCCATCACTGCTAACCTCACCGGTGGGGAACCAGGGTCCAGGACCTTTTTGGGGGCGTTCAGTTTGCTTCCCTCACAGTTTCTTGCACTTGGATGTAGCAGTGCCAAGGACAAAGGGACAGCTCTGCAGAGCTGGAGTGAGCAGTCCGTGGCTGCTGGGAAGCCGTCCACACGTGCAGGAGGGGAGAGGGCTGCAAAGCAGAGGGTAGAGCCTAGTGCTGGGGCTGAAGGAGGAATAGCTGCTCTTTATCTGTTTGCATAAGGTCTGTGAGAACATGAGAGAGGAGGAAGAAGGTGACTTGAGAAACTCTTAAAACAAGTATTCTGCTGCCGCTTCGAGCCTACCAACCAGTTATGAATACCATACAGGTTATTTTGCATAGAGTTTTAATCATAATTGCCACACAGGTTTTCAGACATGCACAGGGCAGCTCAAAAATATTATTCTCCATATCTGCTCTTACAAATTCTTTCTGGGAAAATTTTTTTAGGCGTCTGCTTGTGGATGTTGACAGTTATGAAGCAAGGCACTGCAGCACATTGCGCAAGGCTGAAAAATATGAATGGAAAAGCCTCTCCATTAATTTCTGTAGTGAGTAACAATGAACTGAGCAAATGGGATACTGCGGATAACAAAAGATTGCAGCAAACATGCACAACCTTGTGCCATAAGAGACCAGGTTCTGAAACAGAGATCACTGCATGCCAGCCCATTTGTGCTTTCCAGGCCACAGGCTGCAGAAATGCTGCTGGCTGCCAAGGAGGATGTGTTTGAAGGGGACAGCCACTTCCCTCTCCCTTCTCTTTGCAGCCACATCACTGTGAGAGAAGGATGGGGACAGCCCCGTTTTTCACCCTGTGCTTGTTTCTCTGCCAAAAGCAAGAAAGGTTTTACCTGTGCTCCATTTTATCACTCCATCTCTGCACGTTTTTGCATTCGTTTGGAGATGGTAACCTCATGATACTTCTGTTTGCAAGAGAGACCAGGCTGGAGTGATAATAGCTAAGAAGAACCGTCTCAGCTTAAACAAAGAGGAGATGCCAGGAGAGAAGGATTTAATTTTTAGTTAGAAGAGGGACTTGAGGGAGACAGCAGAAACCTGAGCACTGAACTGAGCCCTTCAGAGCCCCAGCCTGGAACTCCAACTGGAAAGCCAGCTCGTATCTGCCCAGTACCCAGCAGGAGGCACACAGTACCCATGCGGTTTGGAAAAGCAAGATAAATTATAGTCAGGTCATAACCAGCGAGATGACAGATACATGCTTACCTCCAGCTGCAGCTGAACATGGTCTTCCAGCAGCAGTAGAGCTGGGTGAAGACACCCCAGCCCCACTGCTCCCTGCTCACGATGCAGTCCCCTCCCTACCACCTCAGACCTGCCAGCATGACTCCATCTGCAACCGCTCCATAACCCAGTCCTGTCACATTGATCTGGGGTAAGAACAGGCAACAAAAAAAAACCCAGAACCCCCCTATTATTAAAAATTTAAGTTAACCCACACAAGCAGTGAGAACAGGCAGTAATAACCGCCTCCTCTCCTCAGCTGCAGGCAGAACGACACATCTGCTTGCAGTCTCAATTTTATCATAAGATGGGGACAATCCTCCTCCTTACTTTAAGATGTGCAAATAATACTAGTACCTCATACTTCTTACTGCATTGCTCATTAAAGCCTTAACGAAATGATTCCTCTCCCTCCTCCCATCGCCAGTTATAAACATTATTATTTCCTTGTACTTAGGCAAGTGAATTTCCATTGTAAAACGTCCTGTTAGTCCTTCCCACCTATTAAACTCAAGAGAAAAATGTTGAGATGTGATTTATAAGGGAAGGAAACTATTTAAATACATTATTCACTAAAAACAGGAAAATAAAACTAACAAAGCAACTTTGATCTTCTCCATTATTAATTCATGCGCCAGAAGCCCTCTGCACTGTAAGTTTTAGAAGATTTCAAACTACACTGGCCACAGGGCAGAAGTACCACTAACGGAGTGACAGCATTTATAGGTCAAAGCTACCAGCACTTGTGCAAAATCCTTGAGAAAAGCAGAATTGGCAGGCTGGGAAACAGCAGGGAGATCCTGAACCTTCCTGTGTTCCTGACGCCTCAGGGCTCGTGCGTGTTGTAACCATCAGCAACTCGCATGCTTGTAGGTGGTTCTGTAGTAAGTATCACAACATGCTATTAGGAGGCTCTACCCACACAGGGAAGCACGAGCTCCAAGTTAAACCTATTTTTAACCAGATGCAGTTTAAAGCTATTTTTAACTAGATGCTCTGGGGACATCCTTCTCTGGAGCTATGTGGCCAGCTTCAGAATTAAAATTGTCCGCTTTGGTATTAAAACAAGAAAGTATCTACACAAGGTTTTACAATCAGCTAAATCTGCTTAAAATTCATGCCTTTATGTTTAAGCCGTGCAACTTTTCCAGAGACACGGGCTTAACATCTGTCTCAAATAAGGAGCACCAGGAAAATATTCTTTATGTAACATGAAACAAAATGCACAAAGAAACCAGGATCAACAGAAAACTGGTTGGGAAATGGGACTATCAAGCAGTTTGTATCCAGAAAAACCCACAGTTTTGCAGCAATTCCACAAATGGTAACTACATTCCTCAACACGGCAGCCATCCCTAGGACAAAACCTCAAGCCTTCCTCACCAGGGGCACCGCATCTTTCAGTGGGAAAGCAAATTGTAACCCAAAGCGCAACTGGAATCTAGTCAGGAACAAATTAATTGCGAGAGCCAATTAAGTAGGACAAGTTAAACACTCCCCTTTTTCTGCTGTCAGGGCCTCCAACTGCTGTTGTGCGACGTCTCAGCCTTTCTGCAGTCCCCGCAAGTGCACTGGCCCTGTGCTCAGCCGGGAGGATGACCAACACCTGAATCACCTCCCTGCAACACCTGGATTCTCCTGGTCGACTGGTCACCCAGCAGTTGCACAGACCCAGCCCAAGTGGTCCGGCCGCACAGTCAGCTCTGATTACACAGCCGATCCCCAGTACTCTTGAGATTTCCATGTGGCAGCTTGCTAATAAGTGCTCTAATTGCAACAGCCTTAAAAAGCAGGTTGTTTACCATATCACTCTCCCACGTAAATTCCCACACACCACGGGCTGAGCAAGATGCTGCCGCAGCAAAGCATCTGTCAAAAAAAAAATAATACATTCAGCCTCTTGTATTCCAGGCTTATTGCTACCATGAAGATATCCGCCAAAAAGCAGCATCTCTTCTCATCAAGACAGTCCCCACCTTGGTAATGCAGCAAGGAAATACCAGGTGCTCAAGTGCTCAGGCTACCAATTGCGCTTGGCTTCATTGCACAGCCCATCCTAAAACACTTCTGCAGATGGCACGGACCATTACTGCTCTGCCACGCACCGCACCCCTCCTAGTGCCAGCAGATTATTGTTATTTCCCAGAGGGATTTCCCAAGGGCTGCAGGCCAGGAGGAGCGGCACGTTCAGAGACCACAGCTGTCCCCAGCAGCTTCCCATGCAGCTAGCATAGGTAGACCCTTCCCCATCTTCTCCCCAACAGGGTTTTCACCCTGCAATACGTATTTCTCCATTTCTGAGATACATTTCTGAGATTTCAAAAGCAGATGTCCCAAATCCATACAAATACAGCTTTAAAAATGCTGGGTGCCACATGGAGAGGGTGCTGCTTGCCTTGGCTCAAGATCTCTTTATACGTAGCGAGAAGGAAGGACCCTGCCGGTTTCACCAGCTCCGTAACGGCCACCAGCGCCACCACCAATATTCTCGCAAATGGGTGACCCTTTCCACCAGGTGTAAGAGCAGCCGTAATAAGTATGTATTCTGCCTCCCCACGGGCTCTCCCATCTCACTCCTCTCAATTAACCAACAAGCAGAGGTGAGTGAGCGGGAAGAAAGTCACTTTCTCCAACAGCTTATGAGAGACACTCAAAACCCGCACCTCTTTTCATCTTTTTTCCCAGTTCCTCTGTGGGGAAGGAACACATGGGGAGGGAATTTGTTTAGGCTCAAACGACACAAGATGAAAGCCAGCCTGCGGTTTGATGCTCACAACAGCCCTTACACAGATTTAATCAGCTCTCCTCGCACAGAGCACCCTGCCTTCCTTCCAGCACTCCCTTCCACATAGTCATTTTCCAGCCGGATCAGTTCCCAAATCTGGTTTGCCATGCACCCCACAAACAGCTGCATTAGCACAATGTGGGGCACGAAAGCAATCTGGGGGTAAAAAAAAATCAGCCAGACTTTGTTGTGCCTTCTGTAAGGCCCGTGTCCCTAGCATCCAGGCTCTGCACCCCTCCTCACAGCACAGCCCGAAGCCGTGTGCGCTGCTGGACTCAGCCCTGCGTGCCCAACGCATGGGACACAGGGTGCCTCTATAGCTAAGGTGTGCGATGGCCCTCACGTGCCATCGGCCCTTTTGGGTGCAACATTGGAGCCTTTCTCTGAAGGACTTGTTTTTCTCGCCTTACCTCACATTCACAAGTGAAATACAGGACCAGAGACAATGCAGGTAAAAATGCACGTAGGACTAGACTGAGGCCCCAGATTCCTCACCCACCACTTAAGTACTCTGAGCTAGGCAGGCTGGAGAAGAAGTGTCTTTCTGCCTTTGTTCTTGCTGGTCTGCAAGTCTGTATTATGAACATACAGGAAGGACAAATTTTAGACACAAAAATTCAGCATTTCCTGACTTTTGAGAGTTTGATTTTCTAACATTAGTGATATCCTTCAAATGAAAAGGCTTCTGTTTTTAAGACAATTCTCTAAACAAAGAAAACTATCATTGGAAATAAGTTCATCCACTGGAACTGAAGCAGCCTTCCCCCTCCTGGTTCACCAGCACGGCTGTGGTCTCAAACACACAACTCCAGGGAGAGAGGATAGCACTAACAGGGGAATACTTCACAGAAAAGGACTATGCTCTGCTGTGCAGATCCAGTACTAGCGACGGATGGACACACTTGCTCAACGAGTTTAACAGCTAGACGGCAGAAAAGAGCTGAGATTCTGGGATTAAAAACTTGGCTCCAGATTCTAGCAAGAAATGGGCTTTGCTGGTCACAACTCTTCTGCTGCAGCCTTTCCTTGTCCTCTGCAGCTCCTCCACCATCCATCTGTCCATATTCTCCCCTTCCCACCTTCTCTAATTCTTTGAGCTTCTTTAACCTGCTTCTTCCATACAGCTCCTGCCCATACCCACCCATCATCACTCCCCAGACCAGTCTCCTACTTCCTTCTATCTCTCCTTGCATTTCTTCTCTGTCCTTCTTCCAGACCCTTATGGGTCTGTTCCTTCTCCAAGTAACTTTTCCCAGTGTTTCCACTGTTCACTGTCCTTGCCCCATGTCCCAGCAGACAGGGCATGGAGAGCGGGACACCTGCTCAGCCAGACCTCCTTGCCTTCTTCCCTCCTCTGTGCCACCACCAGGGATCCCCCTCACGCCCTGCCACAGCACCCCGGGCCAGCACTGAGCTCAACCAGAGGACAGATCTGGCCCAAAACCAACCCACACCCCTGCTCCAGATTTGCTCAGCTCCCCAGTCCAGCCAGCTGGTGCAGAACTGGCCCCGTGTGAGGCCAGCCCAAGGGAAACCCAAGAACATCCTTTTCAGACAGATAGATTTACCCTCAATTATGAAACCGCCTCAGTCCCGTATCTGCAACTACCAGCAGTGTCGGCATTGCCAGGAGGAACAGTCACCGAGGTGGGAACCTGCTCAGTGCAGGTGGTGTCCACAGCCCTCAAAGCCACGCTGACCTCATGCAGCTTCTCCTAGAAGATCACAAATGGGTAGACTTTCCCAAAGACAGCAGAAGGCAGACGGAGATGGCAGAGGCTCTCAGCCCTCCCACTCTCTCCTCTGCCAAGCTTGAGGTTGCCCTGGCAAAACAACACCAGGATCTCTTCGCTCAAAGCTTTATTTTGATACAGCATCTCATTCTGGAAAACAACTGAATCATTTCTGCTGAAGCACTCCAGAAAACAAAAACAGCTGGCGCTGAAGAGCAGGAAACAGCATTTTATGCTGGGCACACTCAGGAACAACCCAAAACAGGGGCGTATAAATTGCAAGCATGAGTATTTGCCTCTGAAAGCGCCACTAGAAGACGAGCTCTGCTTCCTACAGCTCCATGCCAGCTCGCCTAAGCCTGAAGACCCCGTTCTGCTTGGCTATTAGCAAGGTCTTGCCCCGCTCCAGTGAAGTGCAGGAATCGACTGCCACAACATCCACAACACGCAGCAGACTGATGCTGCTGGTCCTCCTTGTGTCTGCAGGGTCAGAGGGAACCTTGCCCCCTGCCACAACTACTAACGATGCCTGAATACCTTCCAGGTAAATTCAGGTAATTAAGTACTGTGGCACAACGGCATCTTATTACCTTGTGCATCCTCTCATGTCGACAGGCCCAGGAGTTCCGCTTACGCACCAAGTCCAGCACTGCCTCATACAGCAGCCAGGTGACAGGGACTTCTGGATGCCTGACAGACTGGGCTGCCAGACACCCAGACACAAGGAAAACCCTTGCCTGTGGTGGTGCCACCCAAATCAGGAGTCTCCTCCAGCAGCCAGAGTTGACAGACCTGGATATTAAATGGGACGCAGCCTAATTTAGTAGGCAGTGGAGGTGAGGTTAAAAGAAAAAAAAAAAAAAAAAA
>NW_008825612.1:1985654-1991611 GCF_000699105.1 Pygoscelis adeliae
GGTGTGGTTTTGTTAGTATTGTTTTTCTCCGGTTTCTGCTACAGATTTATAGGGTAACCCTAAGTAAACTACTGGGGCTTTTGGACAGCCATTCACCTATTTCATCAGTCAAGTACTTTGCAAATTGTGGTCTAGGGGAATTCAGGCCCAGCCATAATGTGTGCTGCTGTATGGGGCTCCCCCCCTTCATCCCAGTCCAGGACATCATCCAGGTGGCCCTTGACTGCAATGGGTGCAGAGGGAGATGGCTATGAAACAGCATGCCCCAGCACAGGGCCCAGCAGCCGGGGACAGGGCTGCCGTCATCATCCCTGGCCGCAGGATCACAGTCCCGACCTCCAACAGCTTCATGCTCTGCTCCTTCCAGCCCACATTTGCCACCCTGCTTCACCGCAGCACAAACACCCGCTCCAGTGCAGCGCTGTCCTCCAAGGCCAAGCAGATAGATTTAAGCTCCTCTGGGAACCACCATCACTCTTCCAGGAATCACATTAAAATAAAGCAAAAACCTCTGTTCCTCATTACAGCCGGGAACACTGAAATCCCAGAGCAGATTGCAAGCTTGCATATTTATATCTAGGTTTCAGAGCCTAGACAAAACACAGCCCACTGAGGAAGTAAAGTTAACCCTGATATTGCTGTTTGTTCCATGTCTGGATATCCAAGCAGTTGGCAGATCTTGGCAAGTCATGAATTACCGCTGAAAACCTCTCAGCATTAGACATACTGCAATAGCTGTGGAGCTCAAATGGACCATTTTCCGAGAAATAAAGGTGGTCTTGTGGATATGCAGTGGGTTGGGGTGCTGTTCACCTCCTGGCTCTGCATTAGACTCCTTCCATAAGGCTGAGAAAAGCACATCATTTCCCAGGGGCTAGATCTTTCAGCAATCAGGAATAAACAGTTTTGGGGTGGGGTTTTTTCCCCCCTGTTGAAATCCTTTTTTCCTGTGAAAATTCAGGATTTGCCAAACTTGTTTTTTCTTTCCTTTTTTTTAATGGAGGAGAGGCATATGAGAGATGTAAGAGTGCCAGGTTGCAAAAATACTTGGGGTCTATCTGCAATATTTAAATGTGGAATGCAATATGTAAATTTTGAAGGCTTTGCTTTAAAAAAAATTGCTCACACTATCCTCCCACCATAAACAGTAATAATTATTCATTATCCCCAGGTTCATCCACTTTGTCTAACTTCCAAGGCTGGGCTGTCTCTCATTACAGTGACCCCTTCTCATGCCACTGTCAGCTTGAACAGGACAAGTGAAAGGCAGCACTCGGGAAGATGCACTATACCCCCTTCTCCTAATGGCAACTTGTAGCCCAAAGGACATTTCTCAGCATGCCCAAAGGCTCCTCCCTGTGAAAAGGATCCAAGAGGTTCTTCATGATCTTTCTGACATTGAAATTCTCTTCCGAGATCTTCAGTGTTGCTGAGAAGGTTTGACATCCTTGTGCTTAACTCATGGCGGCTTCATGACAAGGATAAAGCTGCTCTTGCTCCCGTTGGCCTGGCTGACACATCTTCGTTGGAGTACAGGGTTGCAAAGTCTGACCTGCAGGAGGGCAATACCTGCTCAGGATTTCAAGATCAGCCTCTGGAATTGCTTTTTACTTTTTAACCTGATTGACATCTTCCAGCAAGGTTGGGGATCCAGTGAAGTTCACCTGCGTCCCACGCAGAGATTCACAGCATCGGTGGACGACATTCCTGGTCTCTGCAAGGGCTCAATGTTCTCCAGAGTGCACTTAGGGTGGTTTTTCTCACCCATGGGACTCAACATTGTTCTGACCCATTTCCATCTGGAAATGCAGAGTTGAACCAACATGGAGTGCACCTGGAAATCCCTTGCCTGCAGCATATACATATGTGACAAGTGTAAAACATTGGAAAAAGTGTAAGGCATTGGGAAAAGATACAGGGGTATAGAAAAAGACATGTCCCGCTGCTCTCTGCCACATAAGACTTTGGGCTAGACATTAAAGACTCCCATATTCTCAGACTGTGAACAAAAGACAGCAAAACTTTCTTTATCCTATTCTGCATTGACACTGCCTATTCAAATCAGGAGGTTCTCTGGACGGCGCGTACTACATATCTTAAAATTCTCCTGCTTGGGCTAGTAACCCGAAACAGAAGAGTGACCCAACTAGCCAGGGGCTGAGAACAGGGCATTTTTCATTCCTGGTTCCTAGTTTCCAATAATTATTCCCTTGACTATAAAAAACAGGCTGAAAACAGTCATTATCGCAGTTTATGGAGGACCAGTAAAGATCTTTTTTCTCCCGCTTCTGCAAGAAGCTAATAACATATCTGCAACAGAGGTTTTGTGGGGCTGAGGAGCTATATCACAGTACGGAGCAAGGACCTTCTGAGCACAACGCCTATATACCATTTGAGACTTTAAGGCTGCAGATCTTCACTGGTGCCTGTCTGAGGAAATGCTCCTTCTTAAGACAAAAACCACTTCACGGCAGGAAAATGTATTCTAAGAAAAACGACAGCAAAAGACTAAGAGTCTTCGTGCTTGAGAACAAACCATCCCAAACACATGATGTGACAGTTGCAAACTAAAGAAGCATTTCCTGCTCTAGAGGCAGGTTCAGGCTTCCTTGCTGCTGCAAAGCCTACTGACATCAAATATTTAGCAATGGGTGCTATATCTGCTCTACTAAGTCACTTGACTTTTCAATATTCTCGTTGTTCTATTTCTTGCCCAGAACTCAAATTTGTCTTTGTCTTTCCTGACACTGAAAGAAAAGAAACAGCCATTACTTACCTCACAATGATTAAATTAAAATTGAACTTCAAGCCAGAATTATCACTTTGAGTGACAATGTAAAAAAAAAAAAAAATTTTAAAAAAAGCAAATTGCAAGAGTTCGAAGCACTAAAACAGAAGCATTTTATTTCCTACAGGGCTTGCTTCATTCATTAATTCAGTCACATAATTACTTTGTGTTAATTTCATTAGCTTTGCTCAAAATCAAAAGGAGAAAATAGAAAGAGAGGTAGCAAACTGAGGGCACAGCAACACACCTTGCATGTAAAGCTGCGAGGGGACTCAGCTTGCTCTGGGACTCCAGTATTGCAAGGGAGAGAGGTTCATGCCGTCCTTCAGGCACATACCTGGGGCCTCTCGAGGTCCAGTCTGGCCTCGCTGCAGCGCAACACCCTGACCCATGCACAATCACCTGCTCTTGAGTATCTCTGCTAACTCCTCACAGGTGTCCAGAAGCACCAACAACACAAGCAATTCACTCACACTCATTGCAAGGCTTTTTATTTCAAATCAGTCAACCCCTGCCCAAGAAGAAAGTAATTCATGGCTTGCCCTTTCACAGCTGAAACCAGTATTCAGTAGCAGAGACAAGTAATGGAGAGTAGGTCTGTATTCATACCACTGACATTGACTGTGCAACGCCCAATGGGGCACCCCAATAGCATCAGAGTCACTTGCTATGAACAACACAAGCCCCAAAGACAGAGCCTCCTCAGAGGCACCAGGTCACCTTCAACCAGAGCCAGGGGGACCTAGACGACACCACGGGAGAGCCCAGAGAAATGGTACTCGGGCACACCGTGCTGGAGAACGGCCCCCAGTCAATGGTGTCTTCCTGCCAGGGTGCACCCAGCTTCTTTCCAGGACTGGTGAGAAAGAAGACCCTACTCAGAAGCTGCCCACCTGGAAATGGTTATGGCCAAGGTTAGGAGAAAAGGAACAACATTAGGGAGCTTTACACCCTATGCAGCACTACCTGTTTTAGAGAGCAATAAAGCAGAAATTTTCCTTTAAAAGGAGGCTTAAAACAGAGTTGAGATCTCACAGATTATCTCAGAGACCCTGGCACACACATGGGTCATCACAGGGAGGGAGGCAGGACACTAACGGTTCCGCTAAACCACACCTCTTGCGGTCCCCAGGGCTGGGCAGAGCTGAACTGCCTTCTGATAGCTACAGCTTTGCTTGGTCCCACACACAGCACGGCGCGCCCTGCTCCCATCCCCAGCTCCCTCAGCTGACAACATGCCTCGTGTCCATGGATGAGGCACGTCCACGGCAAAGACAGACCTCTCAGAGAAGCCACTGCCGTTATTTTAAAAGGAGAAAGGGGCAAGGAGACACAAAGAGAAAGAGAGACGTAAGAAATGCTAAAGACACCATCAGCAAAAAAAAACATATTAATATCCAGAGTAAAAAGAATAAGGAAATTTAAAAAGAAATCATAGTTTTGATGACTTGAAAAAAAATCCCACTATCAGGCAGATTAAATAAAGAAACCCCAGGAAAGATTAAACAAAATTCTTCAAAGGAGGGAGGTGGTAGGGGAAAAAAATAAATTCCTAAGCATTGCCTGAAGTTTGGCAGGCAGAAGTCAGTCCTCACCTTCCCTATAAAACAAACCGGAGTGAAACAGGTCTTGTGTCAGTGAGGGAGATGGCTGGAGAGGGCGCTTCCCTCCACCCCAGCCGGGTGCCGGGGCCACCGGGACCCAGCACCGCCAGCAGAGACACGGTCGTGCTTGGAGAGGTAATCTCCTCCCGAGGTAAGCAGATTTTCATTTTCATTTTGCACCGGTCGCTTTACACAGGAAATGTCAGCTGAATGAAGGGAGTTAATATAATCAGATATAGCTTAGCACACCAACAAACACATCTAGCAGAGAAAAGAAAGATAGGCAGGGATAATTTCACTAGACCTCCCTCGCTTCCTATTGCTCCATTCTTTTATCTTCCTGAAAAATTACACATATTTTTAACATGTGGAACAGGCATATTTCCCTGCCTCAAAACAGCAGGTTAACACTGATGGACGGAAGAGCCATGTGGGAACCTACAAAGGACTAACCTCCTGCCGGCTGTATGTTTTCTATACTGCCCTCATCCTGAGGGTACACGAATGCTTCTGTTGGACACACTGCACCCCTCGCAGGAGTGCCACCCTTCTTCCCCATCCCCGCCATAGGTGAAGCAGAACCAAATTAAACTTTTGGTCAAAAGAACTTTTGATCAAACAAGAAATAACAACCACTCCTGAAGCTAAAGAAAGTACACACTGCTAACACCACCAGGACTGTCTATTTTGGGTAAGCTTTCTAGGACAGCAAAATGATTCAGTCTCAGGTAGACCTAACATCTCAGGCTTTTTTGTTTGCTTGGTTTTGGGGGGTTTCTTCCTTCTTTCCCCCGCCCCCTCTCTTTAGCCACTTTTTGGGCTCTTACTTTACTGGAGTTAGACAACGGTGACTGAGACCCTGAATTTGGCTATTTCCATAAACAAAACAACTAGCTTTGCATAAAACCTCTCTGAGATGAATCACATGTTGGCAGCATGAGGACCAGCAGTAGGCACTGACCCTCCAACCTTTGCTTAGTGGAGCTTTCAGAGACTTTTCAAGGGAAGATGCTCCCCACAGTTCAGACTGACTCCACTACATTATCCTTTTGTCCCCACAGTCTACTGAAAGCAGTGAGGCAAGAGCAGCTAAAAAAGCTTGAAGAGTTGGTCTACGGACACTGCCATGTGTCCATTTTACCTGCTGCTTTTTTTGCAGCACCACGTCACCATTGCTGGATCCTTTTCAGAGCACAAGACGCATTGAGTTACACACTTAACCAGCGTAACAAAGCCCTGGAGGGAAGAGGGGCCCAAGAAAGCTGGGTAATATTCAAGGATCACCTCCTTCAGTCTCAGGAGCGATGCATCCCAGCAAAGAGGAAGTCAGGCAAAAACGCCAGGAGGCCTGCACGGATGAACAAGGAGCTCCTGGGCAAACTCAAACAAACACAAAAAGGAAGCCTACAGAGGGTGGAAGCAAGGACAGGTAGCCTGGGAGGAACAAAGAGAAATTGTCCAAGCAGCCAGGGATCAGGTTAGGAAAGCTAAAGCCCTGACAGAGTTAAATATCGCCAGGGACGTCAAGGGCAACAAGAAAAGATTCTATAGGTACGTCGGGGATA
>NW_008825612.1:1993214-2003599 GCF_000699105.1 Pygoscelis adeliae
CAGGTTGCCCAGAGAGGTGGTGGATGCCACTGGAAACATTCCAGGTCAGGTTGGACGGGGCTCTGAGCAACCTGATCTAGTTGAAGATGTCCCTGCTCATTGCAGGGGGCTTGGACGAGATGACCTTTAAAGGTCCCTTCCAACCCAAACTATTATATGATTGTACGATTTATAAGTCACAAGAAAATGATCAAAAGTACTAAACATCATACTTCTTGAAACTCCACGTGGGTCTACATTCTACCCTGATGGGGTCTAATGCAAACTAACATTGGGTTTTCTGTGTACCCATAGACACACACAGCCTTCAAGTGTCTCTGACGCATTAGCCATAAGTAGCAGTGAGGATGTGGTGGCGGCTGCCCTCCAGATTAGGGCAAACAAGTGGGAAGCCCCTTTTTGTGTTTCAAGTTGTGAGTTATTCTCAGACTTCCTTCCAAAACCTTAAATTTCAAATACAATGCTAAGCCTTCACATTTCCAGGAAAAAATGAGAGGAAAAAATAGAACAAAACATGACGTTATGAAAGAGACCTCACCATTCTTCAGAAGGAAACCCCTCCCTGACGGATGCTTCCACTATCCAACAATTAGGAGAAGTCAGTATCTGCACTCAGGCTTGTCCTGGATTATGTCTATTCTTGGAAACTCCAAATGTGACCACACATGAGACTAACCAGTCAAGAAAAGCCTCAAGAGCCACCTTTGATCCTCCTGTTCTATAAGTCCACACATCCTCAGTAACGACAGAGGAAAGAGAAATAAACTACTTCCAACATTTCCCATTTTCCTCAGAAAGCAGCAGTGGTACTAACATTTGGGTTCTCCATCTCTCATCTTTGAGACCTTGTTAGCAACATGTCTCAATAGCTTAGCAACCAGCATGAATTTGAACCACACTTTGGATTTATGCTCAAGCCCACCATCCCTGCTCAACCCTGCTTTAAATGGCCAAGCGTGACATGCTTGCGTGTGGATACAAACTGGCATGCTGGTCAGTAAAAGCCCTCTAGTTTCTTGATCTCAATACAACTGTCTCTCCATCGTCAGCTGTATCATAGGCAATTAAAGCCAATTTCTAATGTCCTTTTCACCCCCATTGCTGCCTAAGAGCCATTGCCTTGGACCTGCAAAAAAGTCTTCCACATCTCCCTAGCACACCTTTGCACTCTCCTAGTTACAAATAGAAAGCTTTTCCCAAATTAACTTGAAAAAGTAATCTTCACGTCTCCCTGTCAAAGCACAGTTGTAGGGAGCATCTCCCTAGAGGAGAACGGCTAAACGATCTGTTAACATTTTACGCATGGATAAATGTGAGAGCAGTTCCCAGACCCCAGAGTTAACACCTGGGCAGAGTAAAACATGCATTGCTACTTGACAGAGAAAGAACTGAAAGTTGCAGTGATGCTGCGTGGCCTGCCCAGCTTTACACAGAAAGTGAACTTCAATGGAAAAGTGAATTCTGGTCCTCTGCCCTGCTGCAGTGCCAGGGTGTGATATTCCTCGTCTTCTCCATCACTCCGAGACCATACATTTCCTTAGGAGTCAAAGCCAGCCACGCTTTCTGTTCACGTCTCCCTCCTAACACACCTCCTGCAAGCAGGATTACGCCCTGCCCATGGTCCCTAGGAGTAAGGGCAGCCCCAGCTGCACACAGGGAAGGATGTCTGCAAAACCCTGCCACCGCTTCCACACCACAGGGCTGGGGGTGCTGCAGAGGAGGAGGACACCATCTGCCTGCAAACCCTTGCTGGGCCCTCAGGTGTGGCTCAGGGGATTACAGACTGGACTGGGCTCAAATGCTTTAAAAGGCCACAGCTATCCTGCCAGGAGCAGAGCACTCTTGGGGTATAAACCACACAAAGAAAACCAAAAGCTTCACCAGCTCCTCTGATGCAGCAGCTCCCCATCAAGCAGCTGCCTGGGCCCCAGCACCCATCAGGCTGCCGGCTCAGCAAGAGTGAGAGGGCTCCCCAAAAGTCTCCAAGTAAAGCCCAAGGCTTGTATTCAAACCTGCATTTGAAAAACAAAGGCAGAGGCATTGACAGGCCTGGGCACCCAGCACAAGGTGTGAGCTAGGGGAACTGCTAGGCGGGAGAGCAGAGCTCCCCTGTAACCCTTGAAGCAAGCACCCCTCCAGCTTGCACCCTCCTCGCGTCCAAGACAGAGCATGGCAGGGTGGGCTGCCCATGCCAGACCCCCCGGCACAGCCTTCGTGCTGAGCAATCAGTTTCTGGGGCAGAACAAGAGAAAGCGTTAAAAATAGAGCTCTCGGAGGCTGCAGGTAACAGATAGTGGAGCTGATCCTGCCTCGATTCTTGGCTTCTGTATAGAAAATGCCCCCCAACAAATGCAGTTTCAGGCCGCAGCTAAAACAAATAAGAACCATGGTGTAGGTCTGAAGAAAATAAACTTTTTCTGAGCCCCATCCCAGATTTCCTGGGTTCCTCCAGCAGAGCTCACATCCACGCTCATAACTGGTACCACAGTAAACAACAGGGAAGTTAAAAACATGACACTATAAAAGACAGTTACAGAAAAAAAAAATCTGCCCAGATACTTTTTCAGGGCAGCTGTTGCACTAAGAAACTTCTAAGTTTCCTGTGCAAAGTGAACTCAGGAAACAGAAATGTACGTGAAGTAGATGGGAAACATTATGGAATAAAAATCACCCAGATGTTTTAAACATGTTCTATTTTAAACATGCTCTACATGCTCCTTAGCTTGCCCTTCAAGAGGCAGCCAGATGAAAAGTACAAGTGACAAAAACAATCCGTTTGAAGGACAACTTCAGATAAATAAACCAAATCAAGCACCGAGATCAGACCAACAGCAGAGCAGAGGGCACGCGCAGTGTGACCTGTTACGAACAGCCCCTTCCAGTTTTCCCCCATCGCTCAAGAAATCTCCGGCGCACAACAGCACATGGCCTGTGTGAAGAATGCCATCCGCTTACATACTGCTCGGTAACCGATGGCAAGAGTACACACCAGTGTCCAGCTCTTAATGGAAACAAGCCAAAATAATTCCCTTACCTTCTGTGAAGCTGCCTGTGAGAGTTATGACAACAAACACTTTGCCTTCTGGTTCCAAATCCACCTGAAAAAGTAAAGGAAACATTAGAATATTGTTTTTCAAGCCAAAGACCCTTTTGGGGATTTTGCATGATAAATCTTGCCAAGATTTGATAATATTTGAAGCTCTCTGTATGTATTCTCATGCACACCCTTAACTTTACAAAAATATCAAGCATCCATGGCTCAAATTGTTCAACGTTCAGGGCTCTATAAAAAAATAAGGAACTTGATTCCTTCTTTTTCCTAGAAGTGCTGAACAATCTCAACCTTGCTAGAAGAAATAGAGATTAAAGAAAAAAATAAAATAAAATATGGTTAATAGTGTTCCAATTTGTCAGATAAATGAAGCAGGGGGTAACACTAAGACACACACAATTCTCTGAAAAGATCCATGCGTATCTATTTGGTGAATTATATGGGTATTTCCTCCCTATTATATCTTATCCCATTGAAATTGTTTCAGTCCCTCAAAATACCATCAGTGCCGGGGTAAACACTGATTTCTTACATAACTCACCTTTTGGCCTTAAACCATAGAAAACAGGAAACCGTTAGTGCTGTTACCTAAGGACTTGTTGTCGTTTCATCTAAATTAGATAGAGATACAGAATATAATTTTAGGGATCAGAGATTCAATCCCAGTGTCAGTCAACCTGTCCTTGAAAGAAGGTATTTATCTTTTGGTGAGTAGATTTTTCATTTTTAGTTACATTTTTAATTAAGGTCTTGCTTTTGGTTTTTTTCATTCACCAGCTAGTTTTTAGCACCAATCACAGCTAAGGATCCCTGAAGTTTGAGGCAGGCTGTTACACAGAAATCTCACTTTAAAAACAAACAAACAAAACCAAGGCACCCCCCCCCATACACCCCCAAATTGCAAGGTTAAAATCAGCAAAGAGGAGCTTCACACCTTGCGGGTATCGATAATCTGTGCAGAACAGAAATTCTGAAAAGAGAGCTCTCTGGAGGAATGACTAAACATGACCGTTCAAACCCTCTCTGCTCTTGTACAGCCACCTTTCCTTGGTCTGGCAGAAATAGAAGCAAGACTTCTACGTCAGCAGCACCGAGTTTCGTCACGGAGGTGCCCACAATTTAATACACCTTGGTGTGCACACCGCGGAGCAGAAAAATATTTCCTGGTCCTGCAAGAAAGGATGGTGAGCCCAGGCTCCCTCTTTTTTCTTGGGTAACACACGATGTACCCTGCCAACACTTTGATTCCTCTCCAGCGTTAACACCTATCACATCATTCAAATAAACCTCTAACTACAAGCCTAAGCTCCCAGAGCAACGGTGTATGGACCACCGCTAATCCAGACAACATTTGCCCGTGGTTTGCAAAACCCTGCCAAACCAACCGGTCCTTTTAAGGGAATAACATCTTATACAAGTAAAAGAGAAAGCTGAACTCTATATATCTAACAGAGGAGCCAAACAGCCATGCTACAAATGGACAGAAAGCATCTGCGCAGCTGTAAGTGGGGGAAGAAGGTGCCCACGCCGGACTGACTCTGCAGTGTTAAGGTGTAGCAGCGCTTTCTGCTGGCACCTCCGCTCCTAGGGATGCTAACTGCAGCTTCACTAACGCGAGCCGAGGGAAAACAACCTTCTGGGTAAGTGAGGGGGAAGCAGAGACAGCACACACCATCACCATACGTTTCCCTAGCCTGCAATTTGTCGCAGAAGTAGAGAAATTGTTTTTTAAACTACTGGGAATTTGTGAGGATGAGCAGAGCAAATATTTTCAGAGAAAGGATGAGAGAACATCCTATTCACACAACTCCAGTCCAGAAGTGACACATCTCTATCAATGGGATACAAAACAGGGAAGCTAGAACTGCTTGGGAAAATCCTATCAAAATGTTGATTTTATGGACACTATATTTTCCACTAAAAAAAAAAAATACCCAAACACCCAAACCAAATCAATCTCACAGGGAAAATTTAAATTAAATATTTAGCTTTGATTCAATATTAACTTTCGTGTTTGCTTGGACTGCTTACTACACTGGCTTTAGGAAGCTGTGTTTGAACAGCCCTCTGACTCCATTAATATCAAAGACGTTCCCCAAATAAACCTCAACTCCAGCGATATCATGCATCATTTTTACCTAAATTTCAGTTCACTGGATAGATACGCAGCTTTGTAAAGAAACGGTTCTTTCAAAAATATATAATATCGATAATATATATACACATACAGTCACCCAAATTGATTTATGGGATATTAAAAGTTCAGATTTTATGGGAAAATCCTTACTTACATAGGTTCCCAAAATCATTCTTCAGTGCCTATCATTTTTTTGCCAGTCTCCATACACAGCAATACATTAGACTCCTGCTTTCACATTCACAAAGAGGATCCTTCCTCCCTTCTTCTGACATACATGGTCTCCAGCGGGATACTAAGCAAATCCTGCAATCCTTGTTTAGTCTTAGAAGAAAAGGCTTGTCAAGACACAAGCAGCTGGGCTGAGACCAGGAGATGCAACAAAAGCATCATCCACCTTCAACATTGGGCACAAACAAAAGTCGGTCCAAACTCTGTGACACACCTTGCTCTCCATCACTGCAAAGGGGATTCTGCTGCTTAGGGTAGCAGTGTCTTACAAAGCAGGAACAAAATAATTCTGAAAGTAATAGCAGGAGATTTATGAGAGTTATAAAACAACCTCTCTCCCCTCTAGACTCCAAGATTAAAGACCAGTCAAATCCCCTACACCAACTAAGCAGCCGTGCTCATATTATACCACAGTTCAAGAGCACTCAATAAAGAGAATCTAGCTACTCTCAAGATCTTCTCACGGCACATGTTAGCAGGATCTAATGAAAAATTACAGCTGAAAGGCTCCAAAATGAGGACTGAAGACCCAGCATACCAGGAGCTGCTGAAACTTTGGCACACCACCGGTGTGCCATCCGTCTGGCTGCACGGGAGTTTCAGCGCCCGCTTTGCTGTTTGCGGGCGGTTTGCAGAGTCATCCCACGCTTGGCATGCAGTGTTTGAACACTGAACCAGTGTCAGTTCACTGACCAGTGAACTCTGGTCTTAAATTGATAGCGACAGCAACAACAAAAGATAAGATACAATTAAATTAAATAATCAAATTTAATAGACCACTGGTAAAAGCCTGCCTTTTGGACCTGCTCTGATCTCCTTTAAAGATAAAATTTGACCAGCTAAGTAGCAGCCAATGCAATATCAGAGATCAACTCCCAGATACGTGGAACATGCCTGAAACAGAAAATAATCTCTGACCTAGAAAACTGAAAGGAAAATGTCTGACCACAGACCTGCCCTCGATCAGAGGATCAAGCAGCTCCCGGACAGCAACACCCACCTGACGGGACATGCTTCCTCTCGCCATCGCATGGACCACCCCGTACCATGGCCACACAACATGGAGGGGCCCCGTGCTGGCAGCAGTGAACTCCTGTGAGCTCCTCACACTTGCTGGACCACGACCCGCGATGCCCGTGCAGCCAGATGGATGTTCACACGCTGAGCCGGCATGCACGGCAAGCAGCTTGCTAAGCCCGGGCCCTGGGGCTAACCTCAGCCATGCTTGCAGCACAGTTCCCCTTGTTCCTGCCCCTGCTTTACACCCTCATTATTGCCTTCATGCTTTGCAGTGCTGCAGAAATAGCACATGCTTTGGGATAGCTTTACCAACCCAGCAAGCAACTGCAGCCACATTTGGGCACGCAGAAATATGCCCATAACCATCTGAAACCAGATGCCCACAAATGAGGAGCGTGGTACCCTGTTTCTTCCCAAAAAGGAGGAACTCCTAATATAAGCCCTCCTTCAATGTCTGCAGTCACTAAAGAACTTCTATCACTAGCACCTACTTTCACAGACTGAGAGGACTTCTCACTATGCTCTGTTATTTAATAAGATTCGGGCACTTCAAAAGGAAGCAGCTGCCAAAGGACTGGCCCTCCAGCCATGGAAGGGATAACCCTATCTAGCGACGGCTGGCTGGCAGCCCAGGCCCTGACTGCGCGCCAGCAAGGCTCCGGCGATGTCGGTACCTCCCAGCATCAGCGAACACCCTCGAGATCCAGCCTCACAACAGCAGTGCGGGTGTAACACAAGTACCACGCAGACACCAAGTTTTGCTTCTCACTTCTTTTCTTCCCAGCATTGACCGTGGCTGCTTAAAGGAAAAAAAACCCTATGTTTTTACAGAGAAGCAGAGGCCAGGGTATTATTCTTGACAGAATTATTAAAGTCCAAAGCAGACCATGCAATCAGTTTGGGTCAACAATGCAGCTGATGATGATTTTCTCAAAGAAAGCAGGAGGGGCTCGAAGAAACTCAGCAGCCTGAAGGCAGCACAGATGATGCTAAGGGGGAACTCCTATATCATAAAATAGAAGATAAGTGATCCAGGAATGTAACCATCTGTATGTATTTAACAACAATATTCAAAGAGTAATAAGTACAAAGAAAAGTTTCCTAATGCCAAGATGTATTTGGCACTGGATAACTTCTTTTGGGGAATCGCAGAATTCTGCCTGGAAGGTTTAGTATCAGAGCAGGAGCTGCACCGCAATGGGAAAAGTCCTGTTGTATTGGGAGAAGCAAAGGAGAAGTCTGAATTTTCATGCATGCATGATATTGCGGACGCTATGAGGTACACTGATCTCCAAATAAATCAAACTAAACTGGTGGCATGCAGCATCACACCATTGGCACGCACAGCTGTAAACAGCAATCGCCCTCCCCGCTCTCCAGCGCTTTCATCCTCGGCCTGGTCCCCCAGAGAACAACTGGGAAGAAAAACATCGACTTTCTGGCTGTTTTAGAGGTAACTTGGCCAAGTTTTAGCTAACCGGGAGAGGAAAGTGTGCTTATCAGTGTAGTAAAGCCTTTAATCGCCACTCTCTTCTAGTTCAAGGAAATGGAAGACAGCACGTTCCTCCGTAGCACAAAGGGTGGATAAGATCAACTGCTGGAGCTCAGGAACCCCCTTTGTATCTGTAAGAACAACACAGGATTTTGGCCCAGAGCTAAGCGTACACTTTAACTTCTGCTAGACTTCACAGCCGTACCTAAGAGAAAACAAGCGCTGGAGGATTTTGGCAA
The DNA here is from genome assembly GCF_000699105.1 of Pygoscelis adeliae. Taxonomy (NCBI): domain Eukaryota; kingdom Metazoa; phylum Chordata; class Aves; order Sphenisciformes; family Spheniscidae; genus Pygoscelis; species Pygoscelis adeliae. Next base: position 2,001,386 of record NW_008825612.1, read on the forward strand.
GCGAGCTGGAAATGAGCAGGTAAAGACTGATGAGTTCAGCCGCGGTTTCATTACGCTTCCACTGTGAGACGCAACACTTTGGCAGCGAGGCTGAACACAGGACCGAGGAGGACTTTGCTCCTAATTCAAACCACTCACACGGTGCCCCATGCCTGAACTTGCTGAGATCGCGCAGCTCCCACGTGACTTCAAAGGGAGCTGCAAGGGATCGGTTTCCCACAAGGAGGGGCCCCAGTCAACCATCTCACACACCTTCTCCAGAAAAGGACTGTATTAACGTTGTTCCCAACAACTAGGCAGGTGTTATTTACTCCCCTTCTCTGCATTACAAAAAAAAGCTAGTTTGAGAGCAAGCAGATGCAGGGAGACCAAAACAGGAATCCTTAATCATATGCCTTCACACATATAATAAAAACTGGTCACGCGCGTGTGATTCATCAATGGAAGAGGTTTGGAAAACAAATTCAGAAGGAGGGTAATCTCTCAGGCAACATATCAACACCCAGCTGAAGCATCCACTGAACTCGAAGAGCAGGTATAGTCAGTCGGCCTCCGAGAGAGCCTGGCATGCCTCTCTGAAAAACTCACCGCGGATGTGAAGAGGCAGATCTGAAGGGTTGGCTGCCTGCCTGCGAGTCGCTCGCTCTCCAAAATGGAGACGAGGTGGACCTCCAGGATGAAGAGACATCTTCAACACTGCATCTGGCATGAGCATTAATTCTTGCAAACACAAGATCAGAATATTTTTTTCCTCCCCTCCCCACAACAGATAGCCCAGTCTGGGAAGACTGATCTGAAGTACACTGAAATCGGTGGGAATCTTTTTATTGTCTTTGGATCAGACACAAAAGACGACTCCATTTACCCTGGAGCCCAGAACATCCTTTCTCCCAGTGCTGCTCCGTCCTTTCTTCCCCACAGGCACAATTAGTAAGCATCCTAGAAGTACAACCTTTTTCTAAGCCATGTCAATGCTGACGTGGCTTCAAAAACAGAACAAGCCAGACACTTGCAGTGAATAAAGCAAATATAAAAGCTACCTGGGGACTTAATTAGCTTAATTAAACAAGTAGCTGTATCTTTTGACTTCCTACACAATTTTTAAATTTAATTAACAGAACTGCATATATAATCAGTCATTTGTAGAGGCAATTCCCAAGGCTCTGTTCAGCTGAAAGAGCTGAAAGTCTGGGTTAGGCTAAAGCTGGTTTTTCACATGCCTCTAGTTATTTCTTTTAATTTTTCTTGTTTAAGCTCCTAACAAATGATGCTTATGGAATGTCAGACCTTTCCGTATTTTAATAAGGTAGCACCTCCACCTGAGCATGCCTTTGTTGGACAGGTCAAGTAGCAACTTTCTCAGCCAAATACACAGTGTCTGGATTAATCAGTCCCTCTTGTACGTTTCGAGGCTGACAGACACCTGTCTATCAAGTCAAGCACCTTTGAAAAATCCTTAGGGGTCTCTAGTACAAAGGGGATTTTGCATTTCCAGACCAACAGATTAAAGTATTTTTCCTACAAATGCAGAGCACACCATTTTAAAGATTCAAATCAGTGTACCTAAAAAAAAAAAAAAAAAAGGGGCGCCAATTATCTTCTCATTCCTGCAAAGGTCGGTAAGTGCTTAGCGCAGTAACTTCCACCGCAGAAATGTCTGCAGTGCTCAGGGCAGACATGGACAGTTTCTCAATGACCCATAGCAAGCTCCATGATCTTCCTGGGAAGATCATGGAGCAGATCCTCCTGGAAGCTATGCCAAGGCACATGGAGGACAGGCAGGTGATTCGAGACAGCCAGCATGGCTTCACCAAGGGCAAGTCCTGCCTGACTAACCTAGTGGCCTTCTATGATGGAGTGACTTTGTCAGGGGACACGGGAAGGGCTACAGATGTCGTCTATCTGGACCTCTGTAAGGCCTTTGACACGGCGCCCCCACAACATCCTTCTCTCTAAACTGGAGAGGTATGGATTTGATGGGTGGACTGTCCAGTGGGTGAGGAATTGGTTAGATGGTCGCATCCAGAGGGTAGTGGTCAACGGCTCAATGTCCAGATGGAGAGATTGGTGATGAGTGGCGTCCCGCAGGGGTCCACATTGGGACCAGGACTGTTTAATATCTTCATCAATGACACAGACAGTGGGGTCGAGTGCACCCTCAGCAAGTTTGCAGATGACACCAAGCTGAGTGGCCAAGTGCAAGGTCCTGCACCT
>NW_008825612.1:2004108-2005928 GCF_000699105.1 Pygoscelis adeliae
GAAATTTTTTACGCTGAGGGTGGTGAAGCACTGGCCCAGGTTGCCCAGAGAGGTGGTGGATGCCACTGGATACATTCCAGGTCAGGTTGGATGGGGCTCTGAGCAACCTGATCTAGTTGAAGATGTCCCTGCTCATTGCAGGAGGGCTGGACTAGATGACCTTTAAAGGTCCCTTCCAACCCTAACTATTACATGATTCTATGATAAGCTCCGTGCAAGGGAGGCCCTAGGAGATGCCATTTGGTGAATGGCAGCAACCCTAGCTCTTGTTCCACCTGAGCTTTGAATCTGGTGCTGCCAAACAGCAGCATCTCCCTGCTCCCATCAAGATTTAATTTTGATGCCACGTCTCAAAACAAAGAGTGAGCACAGGATGACATAGAGGTGGGATTGGCAGCCTTTCCGCAGCGTTAATTGGTAGGTCCACGCACCGTGCTGAATTCACAGAGCATCGAAGCCCTCGCAGCTCACTGATTCCAGATGCAGTAGATGCACGATTAGACCTAGAGATGATACCTGGACCCTTGGGGGTCAGCCTGGCCATCCCCTGGTAGGGGATGAAGGCTCAAAACTTCTGCCTCCTGCAAGTGATGGTAACTGTCAAAGTTTCAGGGGGAAAAACAAACCTTTCCAACAACTGCTACTGCCATATATTTAACACTCTGGAGGTAAACCCACAAATGGGTGGAAAGTTAGTCTCTCTCGTAACTCCTATAACCAGTTATTCCAGCTATTACTGTAATATTGTCATTCTAATTTTTTGTTCCAGGACAGCTGTTTAAAATACTACTTTTGTTTTCAGTCAAGCTGCATAATTATAAGCTGTGTGCCAGCCATGAACAATCATGCACAACTAATGACTCTTAGCCAATCCTGGACTCTTTAATCAATTTTAGTCTGGTTTCAGCCAAGAGACTCCCCACCTCAACAGGAGATTTGCTCAGGTAGGAAGAGCAAGGGCTGCAACAAGATTTATCTATCCTGTGAAAATTCCTGCCAAGAAAACCTGCTTGAAGGGCTACAAATAAAATACAGATAAAAAAATGAGGTTTCAAATCTTCAAAAAAAAAACAATTTTCAAAAGCATGAGCCAAAGCCTGCTCCTACTGGAGTTACACCAACTTATATTGCTTTTGAGAAATCCCACCTCTAAAACAATGAATGATTTATGAGTAATAGTTGCAGGTGGCTGCTCTTTAGTATATTTGAAAAAAATTGTAGGGTTATAAAGTTAAAAAGAGAGAGAGACACACACAATTGGTTCAGGGACTATTATATTTTTGTTCTCCTTATATTTTTAAAGAACAACAACAACTACTCTCTGGAGGCATTTCTGATCTCTTTTTCCTGAGTTACGTGGCAGGGAGAGGGAATCCAATTGCCTGTTTATCAGTCCCACAGCACTGAAGTTTCTCGAAGACCGGGCATTGACCCCAACAGTACCACCGCTGAGCAAGAAAAGAATACATCAGAAATTTAAGTGAAACTCAAAATGAAACGGGGGACAGGGGAGCATCTAAGAGTCCCATGCACACCCTGGAGTCTGCAACAGAGGAGGGCTTTCATCTACAACTCCAAGACGAGTGTGGGGCTAGAAATGACTAGGGTGGTAAACGGGCCGAGAAGGAAACATGAAAGATGACCAGACCCTAGCAGCGAGGGTCCAATTTCTGAGGGCACAGAGCATGCCAAGCGTGGGATGACTCTGCAAACCACCCACAAACAGCAAAGCGGGCGCCGAAACTCTCACCTCAGAGCCTTCCCCTCTCGATTCAATGGGCGGCTTGTTGTCAACCCTCCCCAGCCGGGCCCGTGGGCCA
>NW_008825612.1:2006041-2006484 GCF_000699105.1 Pygoscelis adeliae
TGGCGGCGGGTGCTGCGGCAGCGAGCCGCTGCTGCCGGAGAGGTCCTCTACAGCGAGATGGGGTAAGCCGGTGGAGCAGCGCTGCTGTGATACAGAGCCCTGGAAAGCCAAGGCATCCCCTTTTGGGCGAAGCCTTGGGGAGCGGATAGGAGCAAGGCAGCAAAAAGCCTGCTCTGAACCAACCTCACACCCGGGAGACATCAAGTCGCAGGCAACTCCGCTCCGCCTTTCCACCTGGCCAACAAACGGCATCTCATTTGCTCTAGCGACTGTACATGGCGGCCAGGGGAGATGTCAGGCAGAGAGCAAAGGCTGCTCTGTGCTCCCTGAACAGCCACTGCTGCCCAGCTGACCGCAGAGAGCAGGGGCACACACCACTTCCCAGGGGCCCTCTCAACACCTTTGTGCTGCCTCCCCCGGCTCCCTCCCACAGCCTGTACGAC
>NW_008825612.1:2006548-2019847 GCF_000699105.1 Pygoscelis adeliae
ACATACAAGCAGAGCTTTAGCTCTGCTGCGCACAAATTATTAAACATACATCTTGCTTTGTAACACCATGCCAAATACCACCATGTCCAGTCTATCACTCGATTTTCCTCCCAACTCCTCTTGTCTTCCTCCTACAGCTATTTTTATTTTTTTTTAAGGGATGGAGGGGGAGAGTGTGAAAAATCACAGATTGCTTTCATTTCCTAACAAGCAGATACTGACATCAATGCAGGACCACTAAATTAAAGGATGGCAAATGCAGGGCTTCATTTTCAGCTGCTTGAACACTTGATTACAGCAAATACACCCATGAGCACATTCGGTAGCTGGTATCAGGCTATCGGCTTTGCTTATGCAATGTGTGGAAATCTACCTGCAAACACCTATATATGCAATTGCAGGTAAAAGAGGCTGAAAGTGGGACAGTGCTCTTGAGAGGACTTAGGGGCTTTCACAAACAAACAAAAAAAATTCTTCTATTTCCATTCAATGAACAGTAACAACAGGTCAATAAACTTCAACAACCAGTTATTACCAACAAAACAAAAATCTTTCAGCAGCTACAGAGCCCTGGGACACCATTTTAGCTATTACACTCTAGACACATGACTTGCAAAGGGATGCTGACAGCTCACGTTTTAGGTCTCTCACCGAGTACACAATGCAGGAAATGCCATTTTCTAATGCCAAGTTCTGGAGATGATCAACAGACATATTTTCTGTCACATATATTAACTCAATATAACTTGGCAGAAAAACCAGGAAGTTGTGCCAGTTTTGCTGTTTACAGTAATAAAGAAATAAATCACTGACGGGTGCCAAGCAGGCAAGCTGGTGGCACTTCCCACTTGGAAATGCTCCAAGGACCATAGCAATGAGTTGGCAAGCAAAATTTCCTCAAAGTAAAACACTGCCATAGCTGAGCTTAGCACTGATGCAACGTCCCCTGACAAGGAAAGGGTAGGTGAGTGCTAGCGAGGGAGCGAGCCCAGGTAGCCCATGCACCAGTCAGCACACACCAGAGACCTGGGGTTTGCCCGGAGAGGAACAGAACAGGCACCAGGCAGAAATACAGAAGGAGAAACAAAAAGATTGGGCAGAGAAGCAGTAACGATGCTCTCAGTCTTGAGTAGAAGTCTTCCAAGGCACAGCATTCACCTGCAGTTTTAATTAACCTTATTAACAAATCTAGGCAGGCTTATGAATCATTCACGACTTTACATTAAGCAGCAAAGTCTGCATCATAGTCTGAGGTTCTGTGTTCAAGGCACTCTTGTTGGTTGCCCAAGGATCGTCACCGCACAGCTACAGCAGGAGAGCGCTGTGTAACTTAGGGGAAAGCCACTGGTTTGTACAATGTCAGACAGGGCCCTCAATATCCTGTTCATGGATCCAACCCAAGGAATTGTGGACCCCTAAACCAGCTGCAATACTCTGCAAAGCACCCCTGTGCAGTTGTCTCCCCAGCACCTTGCTCATTTACATACTTGCGTTGTTCTCCAGTATTCACTGCTGGAAAATATTTTCTTTTCATAGGTTTTATTGCATAATCTTAAACTTCTGTGAAATTCTTCTCATTCGAGTCTCCATTAGGTGTGTCGCTATTTCTAAAATATCTTCCTACTACATATAATCCATTTGGTGTACTGCTGCTTTTCCATTTTTGTCCAATAGCTCTTTCTTCTTTCTAAAACCAGGCCACAGCTGATGAGACCATGAACCATTAAAATCCATTAGTCCTCCAGATACAATCCAACAAATTTCTCAACACCCCAGGTAGAAAGGGGAGAGGTCACAACTTTCTGCTACTCCAACCGCTTCTGTCAGAGACTCACTTTTGAAAAGCCAAATCCCATCTTTTTAATAACAGTTAAAAAGTTAAGTCCTGGTGGTATAGAAAAAGGCAATCTGCTGGAAAAGTCCAGCTATTTATGGCTCTTGATCACTACTAATGGGTGCTGTAAAATTAAAAAAAAAAAGGATCCCAGAGTGAGATGCGGTAAGCATCAATGACTGCAGCTTGACGGCAGGAAGCTGGAGTTCCGCGATACAGAGGTTCAAATGCAAACCAAAAACTCTGCAGAGGGCTTGATTTGCAGGCACCTACCCTCTTCTTCCTTCGACACCAAGCGTCGAAAAGATCCGTACTTAGTAGAGGGCCTTGCAATACCCAATGCTACGCTGTTTGGTTGGCAAATGTTTTGTTTGCTGCATGAGGGGCCAAGAGCCATCTGTCCTGATCGTTGCTCACCTATCTCAGCCTGCCTTCCAGAGCTGCTGTAGCACTACACTGGGGATAGCTGGAACCCCAAAACGTGGATGGTAGGGCTAAGGGAACCTCCGTGCCAGCGAGGCCCACAGTTCTTGCTTTCACCCAGGGAAGCTTCCCACGCAGGCTGCCATCCCCTTGTTGCAACCCTCATATCGCATTCCTACAGCAGTGTTGCTGTATCTCTCCTAAAGGCAATGTCACATATGAAAGGAGCCGCATATATGAAATCATATACATCTCGACCTTTTCAATCGAAGACTGCAAAGCCCCTTGGGGTGCTGAGGAAACCTTACACCATCAATTTTATTGACAAGGAAAGCAACGTATGGGGATGGCAAGAGCAGAGCTAGAAACAGTGCTTGTGGTCTTCAAAAGCCCGACCTAGCACACTGCACAGCAGGCACATCGCCTTGAAAAAGTGCAAGGAAGACTCTGCAGTACCCATGAAAGCAATGCGTGCCTCGACTGCACAGCGGTCCAGACGTCAAGAAGAGTCAGTTGCTCCACAGCACCAGAACCCATCACTCTCTTCAGTGACTATAAAGCCTTGCACTAAGTGCATTGGGGTGGGGGGGGGTGGGGGCACACACCCCTGTCAGTATCACAATTAATTAATTTACGTGCAAAATCAAGTTAGCAGCAGTACTTCTGACAAAACCTAAGATTTCAGATGACACGTCTCAGTGGCATGCCAGTCTTTCATACAGCTCCCATCACGGATATCCCCATTTAAAGCCTTAACTGAATTACTCATCCTTAGCGAGGATACAAAAAGGAGGGATTAATTCCAGCAACTTTTGAAACCCAGATCCTGGCGTGGCCTGTGACACCATGGAGAAGCCTAAGCACTTATGCTCTGACCGTTCTTTCCAGATCTTGAATTAATCACAGTGACTTCTTTCTTCTTCCTCTCACTTCCTCACCTGGCAATTTCTTAACACTGAAACTATTAAGGACTAACATTTATATCCAGCCAGTATTAATCCACCACATCTCCTCTCACACTCCATGCTGCAAGATGATCTGTCAAATGATTTGAGATGGAAGGATGAAAAGCAAACTATCAAATATGGGTGGTGTCTCACAGGAGAGAATCTGCTTGGGACACAGGGAAAGACGGACAGGAAGGTTAGAAGTACTTTAGCCCACGCACTAACCCCTCTCCCATTCCCTGCCAACAGCTTATGGGATTTTTCTAACATCTCTGGTACACACATCCCAGAACATCATGTAAAAGCAGTAGCAGTTTCTGGCCGCATAGCCAATTAATCTGTTTCTAAAGGTACGAAAAAAGGAGTGCCAAGGCATGCGCTCCCCCAGCATTCCTGAAGGTATGATGCTTGCTCCTGGTGTCCAGATGTTACCGCTCATGTCTCCGCTCTAATCCCATGAGGTCCAGCTCTGGGAGTCACAGTCAAGTCTTCACGCAGCAAAAAGAATGTAGGTTGGGATCCAGTATGCAGCTGACAACACCCAGAAAGGACATGCTATTGCCAACATTTGCTTTGCCAAGTTAGATCATAGCCTACTTGTATCATGGTTTTTGTTTGTGGGTTTGTTTTTCTGTTTGGGGTTTGGTGGTTTTGGGGTGTTTTTTTTTTTTTGGGGGGGGGGGAAGAATACAATAAAAATATTTCTGTAAAACAGCAGTTAAAAAAAGGGTGCGTAGATGAGGTTTTTCATAGTGAAGGACCCTGGGTTGTATATTTGCACAGAAAGGATTAGGGGAAAAAAAAGTCCCGAAATCCTGAAGCCAAGCAGTGCAATAAGAGAGAGACCGTCCAAGACCAAGCACTTTAGTCCCATCAAGTCAGTGATTACAGTTTTCCTCATCTACCTCATGAGAGAGATGATCTCACTACCCACTTGTGATCATAAAGTCATAGCTGTGACTCCAGCAATTGAGTTGAGACAGGAAGGAGCTGAATAGCATCGGCCTCCAGCCTTCTCCAGGCCACCGGATGGGTGACGAGGTGCCGTGTCACTGGGATACGCTGTTCAGCTGACCCAGCCATCTGCCTCCATCCGAAGGAGGAGGCACTTCTGGGGTTTGTGTGCAACTGCAAGCTGACAGGCGGCTTGCTGGCATCTACCAACAGCATGTTGTCACGTATTTCCCCTTTTTTACTATTTCTTTTTCCCTTTCCAAAGGATGGTTTCAAGATGAGGAAGCACTTCTCAACCAATGTGACCAAGATGTACCCTGGATTAAAAAAAAGGAGGGAGGCGGGAAACCCAGAAAGGGTCTGTAGGGGAAAAGGTCAGAACATGGTTGGACTGGTTTTGCTCACATGTCAATCGAGAACGTAACCTGACGCTGACCACATTTCCCATCCAAAGCTCAACATCACCTGCAAAGCTGCAGATAAATGTTCTTCTCTTCAAACAGAACTTTTGCTGGGGATCACTGCAAGTCCAAGCACGTGGCAATCCTACGTAAGCCAAGAGCAGGACAGGCTCCATTACAAGGCCATCATATTTAGGACAACTGCTGTCACGTTCCCTCCTTGATAAATATTTGGTTTCTTTGTGAATGGAAGGCCTGGCATTTTATCTGTGCCACAGCCAGTGTTGCATGTGCTTTATACTACAAACACACATGCTTTGAACTCCAGCCCACTAGCTAATACGTTTAAAAGTATAAATTCCCTTCTGGAGAAAAGTACTTCCTTACCTGGGTGGCACTGCTAATGTGGACCTTATGCTCCTCTTCCCGTTGACAAACAGCCCTTGCTGAGGGGGACACACACTACCTTAATTCCCAAAGCAAAATTTTATTCGCTCCAGGAAAAGTCACATCAGTTTTAGTCTTATAACCTTAACCAGAGAGCTTTCACCAGCTGAGGCCAGAAATCCCTTGGACATCATTTATCTTCTTTCAAAATAAAATCAAATAACTTCCCTTCTTTAAGGTTTACCGAGCCCTGCCACATAAAGCCGAGAAGCCAGTCAAACAGTTCCTCTCCTCTGTATGAGCAGGACGCTCAGTAACAACCTTGGGGGGGAAGAAAATGAAAGAGATACAGTCCCTCTAATAACTGCCAGACATCCAATGAAGTGAACCGTTACCAAGGCAGTCCCCTAAAAAAGATAATAAAACACCTAACGCTGTTCAACTCCTAATATGCATGATATTGAAAGAGCCCTAGATAAGATTACAGAAGCGAAGAATTAGATCCTAAACTAGCTGCATTGGAGCCGCTGACTAGATCCTTACCACCGCTGCACCATGAGTTTCGGGTTTTTATGAATCTAAAAGATTCCTCTTGCAGCCCAGCAGCACTTGAAAGGCTTCTGGGACATTACCACACACAGTAATACGAAGCACTGTGGTGGTTTCGGATACCGAGATAGAAAGTCTGAACAAGTAATGACCCACTGGAAAATTCATAGCGAGAGATGGAAAGATCTGGTACTCTTGAAACACCTACATGTTCTGACTGTGGCTTTGAAGCAAGCCACAACACTGTCTATTGTAAAGAGCACTGTTCCTGTGGAAACAGTTGCTTAATATTGTTAGAGATGGAGTAAGAATAAATACCATAGGTGTACAGAATTTTGCAACTACCCATTTACTGGCTGAAAATATATATATTTAAAAGGGAAAAAAAAAAAGGTCCTGTTTTTATCGTTGACAGTGAAAAAAATTATCAGGCATGGATAAAGAGTATTTTTGTGCAGCTGAAGTAATTAAAAAAACCCAAAACCACATTTCTCTGCAAATAAAATTTCGTATGTCCAGGAGTATTAACATAAGGAGACTGTTTAGTCAACCTAGAAATGAACCACGAAACTTACACTGAGAAAATGTTGACGAGCTTTTTCAAGGTCAGGAAGATTATTTCAGAACAATCTTTCAGGGGCAAAGCACAGGGGCACTGAAGGCTGTTTAAAACCAGCAAGCCTCAGTTACTCTTGTCTCACCTAATGTTCATGTTCAAAACAGGAACAGGCGCTTCCAAAATGTTACTAAAATAAGAAGTGGCATTGCTTAAAAACAATGAGTACTGCATATCCATTGCTGAGGCAAGTCTCTTTGCAGCACGCTTATTTATATATAGAAATAAATCCACTGACCCCTTATTAATCACAAACACTCCTTTCTCTATGACAAAGGGAAATGACAAACTTGCAAGGACACATCAGAAACCTTCTGAGATCGCATCCACATAAGCAAAAACACGTGATGACTTGAATGATCATTGCTCCTCTTCAAAGAAATCCACCCAGGCCCTACAGTTTTATTCTTGACAAAATCAGAAGAGTGCAGTTCTGGAATGAATCACCGAAAGATTTTGGTTATAGCTTCAATTCTCCATTCTAAGATTCTTCTAAAATTCTGGAGTTCTAAAGTTCTTAATTCTGAGAGTTTTACCCAACAAAGCAGTAACCAGAGGGAACACAACCAGTCAAAGGGATTTCTCCTCATTACACACAGCGCTAAGCAAGAACTGAAATGAGTGTGCGTTGTGTCCTGTCTGCCCCACAACACGCACGCATTCACACGCATTTCTACACCGCGAGCATTAACATCCTGCGCTCCTGCGGAGGTGCAACCACACGCAGCAACTGCTCACCCAAGACAAGCTCAAAGACACGGCTTTCAACACTCCTTCGGTGGAGCTTCGGTAACATCAGAGTGGGGTTTCGTACATGTCCAACAGTGGTTGTAGTTAACTGCTGGGAAGAGCATAGGGTTGATTATGAACTGATAAATCATTAACCAAGTTCTTCAGTAAATGCAAAATAAAGGGAAAAGCCATCTCGGTATCAAGCTTTGATCAAAAGGAGATTACTCTCCCCAGCCCCCCCAGAGCTGCCCCCCCTTCTCTTCCGGCTGTCACCACTCCTCTGCAAAGGCAGCAGAACGGACGCTGCTTTCGCACGACTCCAAAACCACAGTTCACAGCCCACCACATTAACTCGTTCGGCCTTTGACTGATGTTTTATTTATTTAGCAAGCTTGACTGTGAAATGGGGTAGGCGAGAAGCAGAGACACGAGCCAGAAGCACTCTACCTCTCCTGCTGCACAATGACTGCCCACGGGGCAGAGGAGGACAAAAACCTGCTGGGTATCCTCCTAGATCTGCCCTGTACAAACTGCCAGAGCTCGCAAGTCACAAGCCTGCTGAAAAAATGCTCCATCATGGTTAAACACAAAACCCATTCCTAGTCTGGATGACTTTGTAAGCATTCACCCAAATGAAAAGGTTTTCATCCGTACTAGCGCATGAACGTATTTTGTCTACAAGGGGCTGAAAACCATTCTGTGAGGATGTGCAGCGTAGCCTGAATTTTTGGTGCTTTATTCCTGAGCCTGCCAAACACTCCAGAATCCAAGAGTTTGCTCTCCATTTCGACACTGTCACTCCAAGATGATGACAAGCCCTAAGGATTTGGATACAGTGAGTCCTGGCCTGCAGAGACAGCAACATAACACTAAACTCAGGGGTCCCACTCTCCTTCAGGTAAAGCTAGAGATCTTAGCTTCAAACCTATAGATATCTGGAACATGCAAGAGAATATGCACTTCTGTAACATTGCCGCCCATTTGTTTTGTCTGCATCGTACCCCTTTTGTCCCGCAAAAAAAAAGAATAATGCCCTACTGTCTGGGCTCACTAGCGCAGCTCTAGAACTTGCTCCTTTCTTGGGCCTGAGCACAATGAACTTGATGCTCTTCTAGGCTCACGCCAAAAACCATTCAGCAAGATTTTGCAAAGGAAACTGAAACGTGTTCCTTCCTAGAATCAAGAAGATAGGGAAGAACTTTATCATCTTTATTGGCAAGACAGGCTAAATATTACTTGAGCTAATTATTTGAAAATGTCGTCAAAATTAGTTACTATCATTAAGTACTGATGGGGTTATTATAATAGGGGCTAATTTTTCAGAGGAAGGTTTATCCTAGCACAGCTGGGTTTCTACCCAGTTTTGCTCTACTCCAAACCGAGAACAGCTTAGTTGCTTGTATAGTAGCTACTAAACCACCACAATTATGTCCCACTATGTTAAGGAAGACTTAATAAACCAGCATTTTTTCTTAGCGTAGGTCTGTAAGCTGCCACATCATGAGTCCCTTGCAGAAACAAGAGGCTGAAACTTCTAAGGAAGGAAACTGACTGTAGAGTCATTTCCAACAATCTCCAATGACTCGCCCTCCCGCACAAGCCAGTCTTTTGAGCAATTCTTGTGGGAAGTACCCAAAGCTCCTACACTGGACTTTTTACTGTTATTAAGTAAACAGGTAAAGAAGTGATAGCTGTGGGGTTCCATCTTGCAAACTGATTATCAACAGCAATAGTCCCACAAAGCCCTGTTAGCAGATGGAGGATCACCCTACACATTTGACACCACTGTAGCTTTTGTATTAAATAGTGTGTCCCAACTGAGTAGCTTTAAGAAATCCCACCATGGATTTGGACCACACAGGAACATTTTTCTCACATGGTTGTACTTTCTTCCAGGCTCAGGAGCAAAGTGCCTTATAGAATAAATTTGCATTGAATATATTAATGTTAGATGCCTCAGTCTGTGAATGACCTAGATAATAAACTCATTGCACGGAAGCCAATTCCTTCGTCTTTCTCAGAGCTCCATGAGCACTCACTGTGCTTAATAAATAATGTACAACCCAGCCATCATTATAAACCCTTGTTGCATGCAAGAAGGAGGACAGAAATGTGTCCAGTTCTTCTCCCAGTTAGACTGGTGCAAAGCTGGCAGCGTAACTCCACTGATGCCACTGGGAACCCACCAATGTAAACCTGGCAAGCAAAAGCAGAGGCAAGCACCAGGCTCCTGTTCCGCTGAAATCTCACAGAAGACACTGGCAAACTTTTTAGAGAGTGACATTTTACAACAAGTAAGAAAGTAGGAAGATGACTTCCATGTCGATGTTATTAAAAATAGATGCCAGAAAGAAGTGAGGTATGGAGAGCAGCTTCTCATGGAGTGTGCCGGAGTTTACATGTGAGGGAAGGATAAGAATTGGGCCCCACTGGATGGAAGGTTCCTCCCTCTCTTCTTCATATTTAAAGCATTTAAATTTTGAAAGAATTAAAGGAGACAAGACAGAAGAAAACATTCAGTAAATCAATCCCCAGATTTCACCACTTAGAACAACATATTTTTCCTCTGCTCTTCAATCCTGGGAAAAAAACCCGACAAGCTACGTGGCCTTGTTTACCAAGGAAAATAACTGCAGGACAAAGTAGGAATTCAAACAGGATAAGCTAGTCTGTCATTAGTTGTTCTTGATCTAGAAGGCCTTCGTTATTCTGAAGGAATTTAGCCCAGAATTGAATAGATTTAGTACAGATTGAGCACACTGACCAGTCTAGGTGGAGGGAATCACTCTGGAAACTAACTCACACGTAGACAAGCCAAATCCAGTGCTATCAGAGACAGCATTTATTTGCAACTATTATGTCAGATGAAAGGACTTAGGAGTACAGACATCCCATGCTGATTTTTACTGTTCTAGTACAACTGTCAGTCTCTTTCCTATCCAGACCGTAGAGCCAGCCAGCTCCAGAGAACTGACACAACCCTAAACGATCTTTCTGACAGCGCACATCTCTCTCTGACTCATACCTACAGCACTCGGCATAGTTATGACTGGTGCCTGCTTGAACCTGCTACAGCACCTATAAAACTGTGAATGATGGCAAATATTTTCTATCCAAAGCAATAAAAGTATTCCTAAACTAAGACCCCGTTGCTACCATAGGAGGTTTAAGATACTAAAGCAAGTGGAGATGTGTATGAAGACTTTAATTTTCAAGTGATGTCTTGCTTACATGAGAGAGTAAAATTAAATTTACTCAAGAGAAAAACACAAAATGCAGTACTTTGCTAAAATGAAGACTAATGACAAACACCTAAGGGGAAAAAAAAAAAGCAACAAGCAAAGGAAAAACAGAAACCACAGAGCAGGCCAGAGAGAGAGCTAGAAACCAGAAGTGCTGTAGGAAGGTATGAGCTGCTTTTTCAGGACAAATCAGACCAGCTGACAAGTCAAAAACCTGCCTCTGAGGATGGCTGGTACTAAAGATACGAGACAAAGGCAGGAAAAACATCTCAGTGTTCAGATATGGAACTACCATCTCAAACCTCTCCTCAGCCCCTAGATGCACGTTGTCTGACTATCTGTCAGTGTAATTCTTACGATTAGGTGTAATGTCCTGGGACAGCACAGATACGCAGCCTGTTTCTCACATCCTCTCCCTCACTCGCCTCCATCTGAGAGGTTTACAGGGCTCTGCTGATCTGTCAAGCGATTTCACACTGCAAATGATTTTATCAATTTATTTTTTTTTAAATGCACAGCAGCAATGTAATACTCATACACCAAATCACACGTTTAGAAATACGTCTTGCACGGACGTATTTTCCTCCTCTCCTCCTTTTGACAGAAATACCTGTATTGCAATAAAAAGTTAAAAAAAAAGAGTAAAAAAAATTCCACTAAGACCTACACAGCACTGTCATGTTGGTTAAAAAAACAGAATAAGTACTCTATCACCCATCGCACAAACTGAAGTCAGCTACCAAAGCTGCCCAACTTTTGTTTCTCTACCAGTACTTCACCTCCTGTCTGTTCAACAGCAAGGAGACCTCTCCTGGAAGGAGTCTGGAGAGCTGCCACTGTATCACTGATACAAATACAATCAACTCACTCATGAAACTCAATACTTACGAAACTTGGCTGATGAACACCAAGAAAAAGTCTTTATGTGATGTCATCTACAGGTTCATACTCCCCTCCCTCCTCCCCTGCCAACACTTTTTTGTATCGGCAAAGCTCATGGGTAACTACAGTCATAGCAGCATGCCCTTACTCCAGTCAAGCTGCGCCGATTCGAAGGGCAGGTCTACACCGTCTAATGGAACACAGAAATTCCCATCCAGCGACAAGGAGGGCCAGCGGACAAGCTGAAATCTTATCCCAGAGCTCAAGTCCCAAACACCCTGCATCCGTGCAGCCCAGGGCTGCCATCCTTCCCAGGCTGGGCTTCATTGGTTTGCAAGGTGGCACTCAGAGGAGACAACCCTGGATGTGACATCCATCTGTCACACAGACAAGACACAGGCATCCCCCGTCTGCGGCGGACGCACCTCTCCGTCTTGTAGGCTGCATCCCTCCATCAGGACACGGATCACTAGTGGGCTAGCGAGCACACTGCTTTCTGGAGATCCAGTGGGTCCCACTAGTGGCCGAAAACACGCTGGCGGCTGCCAGAACAACTCTTCCGCCTGCAGCCTGCCCCCTGCCCCACATCTGAAGAGCCCCAGGAAAGAGCAAAGCAGGGAGCGGGCCGTCAGCCGGTAAAACTGCTCTGGCAGGCCCGTGGGATAGATCTGGCCATCGATTAGATGTCTCTGGTCTAGCGTAACAAGGGCACAAGGGCACACAAGGCCTCGCAGGGGCAGTGAAAAAGCAATTTTTTCCATCACCTTGGGCCCAGCACAGACGCTGAGATTTTAGCGCTGAGTATCAGTAGCGCCAGAATGGCTGAGGAACGCTCGCTCCCACACGGCATCGCGCTAGCGCAACGACACCTGGCTTACATCTGTCCATGGCGCTGGCTTTCAAAATAAAGCCGTATGGTTTCCTCAGCAATTAACTTCCCTGAGTGATGAGAACGTCTCGTGATGTCAAAGAATAAAAAACGTCATTGGCATTGCAGAAATTTAAGTCGTTTGTCTGGCCTACCCTAAGTGGCTTAGCAACATTAATTGGACGCTTCAGGATGCACTTTGGTTTAGACATACATTTGCTATCTTTGATATAATTATAAAGCAAATCTTTCCCTCGCAACCCAGCCAGGGCTTCTTGTACCAGCACAACCGAGGGCATGGCTCAGGAGAGGAACAACCGCCTGGTGAGCTCCACCAGGACACGACGCCATGTTAGTTATCCAGGACTCCAGCCTGGCTCACTCCAAGGCCCCACAAATAACGCAGGAGTGGAATAAGTGATCAGAACAAAGATTGCTCACTGTCTCCAGAAGAAATTAGGTCTGCAGCATGGTTTGACATATATTAACTGCATGCCTAAATAGGCTGAGATTTGGGAGGCAAGAAGGCACGATCCCTGATCCAGAATCCTTTACAAAAGCTGCCAGCAACTCATTTCACTTGATAACTCTTCTGCTCGTCTTTTTCTCCATGGTTACACAGAATGTCCCCGATTTCTTGATTGTATTAACAAACCACAATAGCTACAGTCAAGCCTAAAACATCAAAGGAGCTTTAATAGTTCTCAAAGAAAGGGTGGGAGTCTTATTCACTTCAGTAAGGGATATGCTTTCATATTGAATTACACTGTAAATCAGCAGACTTTCTAATGGCATTTCAATAGCTTAAACGGCCCCCTTGACAATCTTTTCTGTGGGGTTTATTGCCTGTAAGCTCAAAACGGCCAGAAACCAAATCATTACTCAGAAAATACTCCAAACAGAAAGCCTCAGACAGCCTGGGTGAAATGTATTTTTACAGAAAGACCTGTGGTAAAAGCTAAATACAAAATGTGAACAGTGAGGCAAGGCCTGCAGCGTGCAAAGAGCAGGGCTGGGGACAGAGCTTCCTGGGGTGCTGGGCTCACTTGTGCTGCCGCCACCTCGCTGGCCCCCTCCTCCTCCTCCGCATACAGCCCCTCTGAAAAGAGCAACTCCAGGACTATGGGCACAGGTCTGCAAACACCCTCAGGAGCTTCTTCTGCCATGACTAACGCTGCTGAAGGAGACACGGGCATCAGCCCTTTGGCCTACCCCCTCTCCCTCTAACGGGGGCTTGCAGGTCATTCAGTGGCAACACCACCAGCTGAGCAACAGGCAGCAGCAGAAACAGAAAGCTAATCCTGGCATCAAAGTCAACCCCACACCCCCAGCAACCACATTAGCAAGGGCTTCGACAAACAACTCCAGAAAACCTTGTGTGAATACGTGAGCTGGGGCCTCTCCCAGCCGCCCGCTCCACCCCACGCCGAGAAGCTGCCACCAAGCCGGAGAGCCGACGCGCCA
>NW_008825612.1:2020037-2025803 GCF_000699105.1 Pygoscelis adeliae
CGGGTTTGGGGTGGAGCTTCCAGCTGGGCGGCTGCTCGCAGCCAGGGAAAGCGACGCGGTGGTACTTGCACAGCCTGTCCCAGCCAAACTGCACTGGGTGGGAAAGCATGCTTCTCTCCCACACACTTCTCCGGAGTTTCCCAGATCCCTTCCCAACTCCAACAGCATCAAAGCAACAGTTTTCAAGACTAGCTATGGAAAAACAGACTACAGAACGCACTAGAAAGCCAGTATCACAACAGGACCAGGCACCCAGCTGCATGAAGGCGAGCCGAAGTCATATCGTGCTGTGCCCAGTTCAAAGCCAGGGCTTGAACTCCAGTCCCACAGACCCCTACTGACATCCCAGTGGCTCCGACCACTGGAAATTGGCTCTTCTCGTGCTTTGACCAAACCTTTCCAGCTTAACACACTCTCAAGCAAAACGCCTATGTTGTCCAAGGATGCTCACACTTGCCAGACAGGCCATTTATTGGTGAGGAGCTCATGGATGAGCAAGAAATAGGACTCCTAATTAGCTCAGCTTCTGATGCTGAAAGAGGGCAGTAAGTGTGCAGCTCTTCGTGACACACTCAGCTCTAGTCTTTCTCATCGGCCTTGATCAGTAAAACTGTTATTAGCATCACACACCCCAGGATTATTTAATATCTGACAAATAGCAACAATTTTTCCTTTATTTATTACAGCCTTTGTTTTAGGCTGCAAGGCACACTCGGGTAGCCTTGGTGCACGAGACTCTGCTGGCATTTTGAAGGGTTTGTTTGTAGGGCCAAAGGACAGCTGTATGCTAAAGGAAAGAAACAGAAGACAAATTCCGGTAGCTTTCAAAAACCAACTTACCTTCTGCAGTGGGTGTTTCTCTCCACTATTCCCATTCAACATAATAACCGCATATCAGTACCAATAATTACAGAAACAACTTAAAACTTATCAAGAAATAGGGAAGGAGCTTAGTTTACTCAAGCCTAGTTTGCAATTGATGTGCAGCGCGACTTTCACACAGGTCAGAGATCTGCACTATGTACATGGTTGTCACATGCATGGAAACAGAAATCATATGGACAGATTGCTATTGCTCTTTATCTCAGCCTGCTACTGGCCTATGGAAGGAGACACCATTTACTCCCGCTCTACAAGCTAATGCAGACACAAAATATTGCATCGCAAAATCCTCTGTCAACAGCCATAAAGTACTTTTGGCTTCCTGATGCAAGTTTTGCCCACCTGGAGAACACTGCAGCGAAGCGGGGGTTAAAACAAGAAGAAACCATCTCATATTTGACCTGCAGCACCCTGGCTCTCTGCCAAGGTCACGATGCTCTGGGGAAGAAGTTGCATTCTCCTCTAACTTTTCAATTTAATGTTCAATAAATACAACTGCATATAAACATAGGTAAAACACAATTCTTTTTGCCTTAAGAAAGAAAAAAATCATAGGAAAGGATACAGGCGAAAGAGCTCAAGTTAAGGAATGCATGAGAATTATTTGTCTTAATCTCTTCCTGCACACATGAGCAAATGGTAACAAACTCATCAGGAAGCTGCAATTGGCTCATTAATCTTATAATGCATCTGTTATCTAATTTCCTTCAGTATACTCTGATCATTTGCTACTTCAAGATCAAGGTTTAATTTTAACTCCTTGTTAAAGCCCTGGAAACTATGACATCTCTACTCAGGGACTAACAATTTTTACAATCGTAATTAAATAATTCCCTAGTAACAATGCAATTCAGTATCTGTAAATAGTGTTTGCCCACACTTAAAAATTACTTCAGCTACTACATAAAACCCATGGGAATAATCCTATGTATTGTAAACATCTCCCCTTTCAGTTACAACGCAGTACTCCAAATTATTTATGTTGTTTCACTGACATATGACTGCTTCCTATACTGCACTCAGAGACAGTTAAAGAGGAGATGCTACCTTTTAAAGATGCGTATGCCAAGTAAAAAGATCTTAACACACGCTAGCCTTTTAAAGCATTTAATTTTGCACAAGTTTCAACCCTGATGTAAAACATAACAACAGCTTTCGGATAGCAACCAGCTTAATTCTCTGCTACGGTGTACCTGGCAGGGTCATGTGCGCCTGTGTAAAATGCTACCATTCAGGTTTGCACAATTTCACACCCACACAGGAAAATGCCTACCAGAAAGAACATGGTACCGGAGAGGTCGCTCCCGGTTTTAACTACATTAAAGTATGCTGAAGGCGAGCTGGTATTTAATTGACAATATTAATAAAAACGACTGCTCTGCAACTTGACAAGTAAATATAAGAAATGGGAAACAGAGAGAAGGTCCTTGAAGTTAATAAGCTCTTACAGATTTGATCTGTGTAAAATTAGTCAAATGTGTTCAACAACTAATACGCAAATTAAAAAATATCCAGACCACGCTAATGTGTTTACTAGAAAGACTTCAGAAAACAATCAAAATGGTTAGAAGAAAAAGGGTCAGTTCTGAAGAGTCTCTGAAACATGGATTTTAATGCAAACCATGAACAGAGAACTTTGTCCCAGTAGCCAGTGGGATGACTCACGTGTATAAGCATTACTGATGAGACAGTTCATGTCCATACACTTACTCATCTGCGTAAGTGTTTGGGGTCATAACTACAGTGATGTACCTGTAAGTCATCTGGGAAGCACCAATGCTTACACACACCAACTGCTCCTGCTTGCCTCTCGCTGACACTTCGTACAGTTCTCACAAGAGGTGGTGACCAATGTTACAACTAATCACTTTTTTTTTTCCCAGGAGAAAATCCATTTATAAACAGCACAGCTGTTTATAGCAGAGCTCACGCCAAAACTTTCAGGCCAGCACGTGAGCTGAGGGACTGTCTCAGGTAATCCCCAGCAGCTCGGCTCTCCACGGCTCTCCAGAGAGCTCAGGGAGCAGAGGCAGCCAGTTGCCCTGCCCTGTTTGGCTGTTATCAATCCAAGGAGCATTTGGAGTTTACCAATATATTGTTGTCTTTGTCTCTGAAAAGTGAACATAAAAATTCTATCTCAAATCAAAATGAAAAATCGTGCACAGCCAAGTAAGTGTAAGCCAGGTTAATCTTTGAGGATTCACCAATTTTCCCCTCGCTCCATTCACTCCTTCCTTGCCTGTATGTGCTTTTACTTTGGGGATGGAAAAAGGGCAGTATGAAGGATTTCAGAGTGGAGGTGTTGCAAGTCGGTTTCTTGACAGTTGGACTCGATGATCTTGGAGGTCTTTTCCAACCTTAATGATTCTGTGATTCTAAGTCATCTACAAATCCCTTGTGGTGTCTTTTACCGTGCCAGCAGTTCATGGGCCTTGGGTTAGTACAAACCAGCATTTCCTATCTTTCTGATTACACAAAACCGCATGACAGCCTTGCTGGATTTATCAAGACATATTAAATTATCAGGGCAAGATGCTGTTCCCTGTCATCATGTGATCCTGGCCGCACGCTATGCGAGATGCTAACAAAGCAAGTTAAAAGGGAGGGGAGAGGAGAAAGGGAACAGAAGATGAACGCTTGCTCACTCCCCACTAAATGTCTAAAAATTACAACTGGGGTGGATTAACTGAAAAGGAGAGCAGCAGCTCAGCCTCTGTCTACATGCCCAGATCTAACATCCGTTTACATCAGACTAGTTAAAAAACTCACTGATTTCCCACCCCATTGCACCCATCAACTCACAGGTACAGGAGTTCATAAAACACTTGCCTATCCAGCAGGGATAAGAAACTTTTCCCTCACCAAAGACCAAACAAGCATTTGAGGCCACAGGCTGCATCTGTCCTAAAAATCAGCACTGCAGGATGGATGAAATGAAAGAAAGAGCGGGCCCCTGGACATGCATGCATCCACACCGGAGGCAATATTATTATAGATATTTTAGTAATGTAAATAAGGCCACCACCTTTGCAACAGAGCAGTCCAATCCCACGTGTAGCCAGACCCAGTGTGACCAGGACTCCAGCCTCCTGAGAGGATAGGGCCTCTCTCAACACCAAAGAGGAAACAGCCCCAGCAAATCAAACACGAAGAAAACCCTCAAAACCACAGCTTTCTATCCTGAGCTCGCTCCTTTGCCCTGACCCATAGGGGTCCGTTTTGTATTTAAAACTGTTTTAGCCCAAGTCCCAGGAGCAGTTTCTCTCCAGCGGCACAACTAGCCTGGGAAGCTGGGTATGCACCCACCGAGCAAAGCCCTGTGAGCTCTGCTCTGGCTGTGCTGACAGGAGGAATACCTGAGCTAACTCGTTTGAGGCTAGCTCGGATCCCTCTGCCCGACACAAAATCACATCAGTGACTGTCTGAGAGAGACCACCTTCAGTGCATGAACCTCAAGCCTATCCATAGGGTACCTAAGTACACCGTAAGAAGAAAAAAACAGTACCAATATACACCCACAAATCAATCCTGCGACCGGTATTTCCCTGTAATCACCCCAGAGGTGTAGCATCACACCTCAGTCACAGACACCGGCTGAGAACAGAAAGCACCAGCATCCTCCCCAGCGATACAATCGAGATGCCTATCTGTTCTCTACAGTGTCAGCTCTCTTTCCTCCACGTCTGATTTTATTGTGGTGGTTACCTGACCACGCGTGCTGAACTTCCTGGCCTCAAAAAGTTAATACCTATCTTAACCTTGGAGACTCTCAGCTCTTCTGCACCTTCTCTACCCAGAAGAAATGCCTTTTTTTTTTTTTTTCCTTTTTTTTAACCTAACATTTACAAGCAAACTACTGTCTGGATCAATGCAGTCACTTCCTCCTCCTTTACAGTACTGGAAGCAAAGGCACAACTTCCGAGCCTGTACTATTCCTTTCTCTTAACATTAGGACTAAGACATAAATGAGGTTCTCTGGGCCGGATGCAAGTGCCATCTACTTGGAAATAACCTAGAATTAGCTGTAAGTGAAACCGTGTTCAACCAGCACAGCGGTGTACCTAATAGACACAAGACTAGTCCTGCCATTCTGTTAAGAAGTCAAAGAAATTCACACGCACAACATCAAACAATTGTGCAAGCATGTGTAGAACTGAGCAGAAATACATCCAACCCGAGGTATCCAAGTTTCCAAGTATGTCTCTGTGTGCTAACTAAAAGAAGGAAGGTACACGATCGCGTGAGTCTGCAGGTGTACTTTGCTAGTTATGTCTTACAAGTCTCCTCCCTGCTAGTCTACAAAGAGGAGAGACTTGACAGCCCTCAGCTGCAGGTTCTTGACCCTCAAGCTATGACAGCCGAGGCTTTTTGTTCTCAGGGTCCCAAAATGCATCAGCTGAAACAGCAGCCTTATATAGCACTGTAAGCAAATCTCAAGCGCAGGAGCACAAACAGATGCAGGAAGGTACACCTGTGGAAACGCAGACACATGCTAGGCTGTGTGCATCTGCAGCACAGGCGTGCAAGGACAAGCCCCAGCTCTGCGAGTACCCTTCGAGCGCCTTCATTCATTCAGAGAGAAGCACGGCTCCAGCTCCTCCTTGAGACGGCTACTCACCCAGCCTTCGAAGCTGTTGCTGGGGCCCGTGGAGCGCAAGAGGTCCTGGAAGTGCAAGGTGCAGTTGGCCACAAAGTCGTCGTAGCCGATGGGGGTGTCGTGGAACACAGACAGCTCAATCTGATGGCCGTCGGTAACCGTGGCAGAGAACTCCTCGTTGTAGGTAGGCTTGTTGGTCTTCTGCTTGGTGCTGGTCTGCCCAACGCGCACCTGGTCCACGCTGACGGTGACATAAGGGTCCAAGAGCTGGTAGCCCTTGCGGAAGA
>NW_008825612.1:2026672-2029537 GCF_000699105.1 Pygoscelis adeliae
TGGGGAAGGGCGCCGGCGGCACCCGGTCACACCGGCGGTGTGTCGGTGGGACAACCGCATGGGGAGGGGAGTTACACCGCGCAGCGTTCCCTCAGCTACTTTGCACCTTGTCTTTTTTAGCAGGCGTTTTACAGCATCGTAATGCTACAGCAGCGCATTTATCTGGGAGAACGTGTACAGAGAATATAAAGATATGTTGCTTTTGCTGTTGAAAAGTTTATTGTTACAACTCTGCCATTTGGGATTAATTGCATATGATTAACATTCCTGGCACTCGGCATGCAGGGTTTGTTTTGGGGTGGATTTCTTTTGGTTTTTCATTGCACTTAATAAAGTCAGAATTTAAATACTTTTAATTACTTTCCGAAGTTGGCAGCGAAATGGTGTGGACTGGGTAGGGGAACAATGAAATCCTGCTTTCCTGGTGATACTGTTTGGCTGACGTTGCCTGAATTAGGTTGCAATCCCCGCAGCGGAAGAAGATGTGGTTATTTGAATGCCCCCGCCGCAGCTGGATGGTGCCAAGGCTGGCTGAGAGCGTGCAGCCTCTTTTGTGTGTGTGTGTTTCTGTTATTTTTTTCTTTTCTTTTACTTTTCCAGCCTATTCCTCTCCCCTCAGCCCTTCATCTTTCACATCCTACCCATTCCCTAGCAGACTGCCTCTGGTTTCCCACCCCCTTTCCTCCTTGCCCTCCTCCCCACACCCTCTTCTACTTCTAGGCACTCCACATTTTGCGGGAGCCAAGGCTCCTTCCAGCCTCAGACAGAGCAGGCGGAACAGGTTCAGTAATGTGATCGTTCCTCACATGGAAGCAACAGTTCTGCCAGAAAAACTCGCAGACCCTTAAATCAGACTTTTGACAGGTCTCCTTGCAAGGCTTTTAAGTTCCTTGATCTGTCACTATTAGCTGGAGAAAAGAAGTGTTTAAGAATTTTCTGAGCTTGGTTAGGACAGCTCATCCTGGGGAGGAATGCAGGCTTTAACCTCAGAAATTGCCAAACTGCACGAAATCCAGCCACCACAGGGTCTGGGATCTTGAGTCCAGGAGTGACCAGCTCCAGGTCTTTTAACAGAAGGAATGGCCAAGCAACCACAGAGTAGTCCGTTCCCATAAAAGACTTCAAGATTTAGGAATTTTTTTGTTGGGTTGATGTTCCTTCTGATATGCATTTTAGCATTAGCTATGATCATTCTGGGTAGTTTTCTTTTATACTGTTTTTAATCTTCAAACCTTCTTGGATTCCTCCATCCCACAGCAGTGAGCTGGTCAGAAATAAACATTTCTTTTTATCAGCTGTATATCTGCTGTCACTTTAATTTCTTGATTCACCACTGTTCTTCTTTCATGACACCATAAAGTAAAAAAGCCCCTTCTCAGGAGCATCATTATTTGTCATTTTGCACTTTCATCACCTTTATCCTTCCTAGTCATGAGCTGTCCCTTGGAGTCCATGTAAGCCAGGACAGAATCCATACTGACCATCATGGGCAACCCACAGTTCTTAAAAGACTTCACCAGGACTCTCTGTAATGGCTGCAGACAAGACTTAAAGACAGCTGAACTTTAAAGCACCCACCATGAATGTCCATAGGATGAGGCTGAAGGCCTTACAAAGGCTGGAGCACTCACTCTCTAAACTCCAAATCATCAAACGTAGGTCTTACCTTGCTTAGAGGCCTTCAAAGAGCTCAGCGCAATAGCAATGAAGAATGTTGATTTAAAGGGAACAAATTTTGGCTTAGTGCAGCATGTCTGGTTTGCCTCCAAGTTTCTTGTGCTGGATCTATTTGCCTTATGGAAATTAAAACCTCTGTAGGCTCCCCCAACAGTGCAGATAAACCCTTTTTAGAAGTCTGAATATGAACTTAGATTCACAAGAGCTCTTGGAGGTTGGAGACTATAGTTAATAGATAAACATGAATTAAAATTGCAAACTGCTATAATACTGTCAAAATTTTTCTCTTTACCTTTTCCTCAAGTCTTCTGAAAAGCAGAGATGAAGGCCTTCCCAAGCAACTTGTTAGAAGTAATGACTGGCTCACATATTTACTGGCACAAACAAGGAGAAGACCAAAATCTGCTAGTTAAAGGTTTAGACGGTGCCATTTCCTCTGCTTAATCACACAAAGTGAAGTACTTTGGTGCACCGGAGTTTCATATATAATAGCAATAGGAAAGGGGACTTAAAGAACTTTTTCTATACAGTGGTTCATTGGAGTCTCATGTAATAACATGATTCCTGTATCTGGGCCTTTAAAAAAAACAGCAAGTATTGTAAAACTTATGGAATAAACAGGTGAGCTATAGTTATAAATATTTCTGATGAGCAGCAGTACCCATTGCTAGCCAGTTTTCCATTGGAGGAAAAAATCAATCCTGTGGACTCATATGATATGAATCTAATTAATTTTGTTTATCCACTTGAACCAGTCTGGAACAGATCATCTCAAACAGCATCTGAACACACCCCTATTCTGAACTCCCAGCCAAAGCCCAAATGTCCTGTTCTCAAAGGGAACTGAGTAGTGACATGAAGTCATGTCATGGTTTAACCCCAGCCAGCAGCTAGGCACCCCACACAGCCGCTCGCTCACTCTCCCCTCTAGTGGGATGGGAAAGAGAATCAAGAGTAGAAGTGAGAAAACTCGTGGGTTGAGATAAAGACAGTTTAATAGGGAAAGCAAAAGCTGCACACACAAGCAAAGCAAAACAAGGAATTCATTTACTCCTTCCGATCAGCAGGCAAAGTGTTCAGCCATCTCCAGGAAAGCAGGGCTCCATCACGCAAAATGGTGGCTTGGGAAGACAAACGCCATCACTCCGAATGTCCCCCCTTCCTTCTTCTTCCCCCAGCTTTATATGC
>NW_008825612.1:2031383-2037894 GCF_000699105.1 Pygoscelis adeliae
TCAGTTGGGGTCAGCTGTCCCGGCTGTGTCCCCTCCCAGCTTCTTTGCACCCCCAGCCTGCTCGCTGGTGGGGTGGGGTGAGAGGCAGAAAAGGCCTTGACTCTGTGTCAGCACTGCTCAGCAGTAACGAAAACATCCCTGTGTTATCAGCACTGTTTCCAGCACAAATCCAAAACACAGCCACATACCAGCTACTGTGAAGAAAATTAACTCTATCCCAGCCCAAACCAGCACAAGTCAGAACATACCCTGCCTACACCCAAGCAGCGGAAAAACATCCCCAGTTCAGTATTTTCTTCCAAGAATCAAAATATCCCTGCACACAATGACCTTGCAAGGCTGAATGCAGCAGCACCATCTGGTGATGGCTGCATTGAACCTCCTCGCACAGCTCTCGGTGCCAGGCAGGTTTGCAGGAGCATGGCTTCTCTTCTCTTCCCCAGCAGGAGCTCAGAGACCAGGCTCCAGACATGGCAAGCTGATTCATTTTGTGCCCTCAAGTGTTCAGGGAGTCTGAGCTGTTCCTAGCGCTTCCTGCCAAGCTGCATGGTTTCCTGAGCAGTCGGCCGATGACACATAGTTGTTCAAGAAACTGACTGAGAAGAATGAACAGATCTCCTGATGTTGTGCCTGAGCAGCAGCATGGTGGATGGCATGCAATGGCAACAAATACAAAATAAAGCACATGAGGCAATACAATCTGAATTACAGGATAAACAAACAGGTAATAGGCAATCTTACTAACCTTCTACCACTCTAGGAGAAGATTTTAGTGTAGTGGTGGAAAACCCCCTGGAAAAAACAGCTTAGGGCTCACCGACTGTCAAAAAGACAAACAGACTATCAGTAATTATTAGAAACAGAACTTAGGGCAAAGCCAAAACTGTCACTCAGGCACTGTATAAATGATACACCCATACCATTTATACTGTGTGCAAGACTGCCTCTCCCTCCATCTCAAAAAATGCAGAGTAGAACTAGAAAAGGCATAGAAAAAGATGATGAAGGTGATCAAAGGCTTGAAACACGGTTGTGAAGGGAGAGAGACTGCCTAGCTTAAGATTTATGGGTCTGGGAAAGAATGACTGAAGAGGAAAATGTGAGTGAAATCTGTACAATCATAAACCGTATGAGCTGGATGAATGGGAAAGGATTTTTCATTCTTTCCCAGACAAGACCTAAAGGGCACTCACAGAAATTTTGAGGTAGCAGGTTTAAAACATACAGAAGCAAACACCTTTTCACAGATTGCATAGTTATAATATAGAATCCATTGCCAAAAATGGAGGCCAGAAATATAAATAGCCTCATAAAAGGATAGATATTTATGGAGGATAGACTTACTAGTGGCTACTGACCATGAGATAAACCCTGGCCCAGGAAATTCTTAAACCACAAATTGCCAGCTGAGAGGATTCAACAGAGGAAGGACCACTCTGAGTTTCTCTTATTTCTTATCCTTTTCTGCTTGAGCATCTTATTTCTTACTCTGAAGCCTCAGTTACTGGCCACGCTTTGGAACAGCATGGCTGAGGTATGATGAATCTAGGAGGGACCAGTGTGCCTATTATGTTCCTCTGGATTGTAATTTCCATATCTAAGTAAGAAAACTCTGGAGTGACACCTCTTTAGACTGGCTTAGGCACCATTCCCTGCAGGTGGGTGAATGGCCAAAGACAGGAACAACTCTCCGAGTTTACTCTTGCATTCGTCCTTCAGGTCACAGTAACCTTAAGGATAAGTTTATGCAAGTTCTTTCTCTTGTTTTGGGGAGTCTACCTGGAAAACTTGCAATTTGGCTCCACAAAGCCAAAGAGCTTGGCTAAGCCCTGTTGTAAGTTTATGATTTAAGCCAGGCCTCATCTCACACTACAGCTATACACAAATTAGAGCCCATTCATGCACCATGTAAAAACCTCCACTTCTTTTTCCTACCAAAGTGTGCATTATTCCCTTCACCAGCAACCTACAATTCCATAATAATTTAGTATTGTCCCCATTTGGCAAGTTAAGAGCAAATGCTTAAATTGCTCTACTTTAAGTCTCTACCAAACACTGGTTACATTCAGAAGTGAGTCTGTAAAGCGGTGGAAAAACTTGGGCTTTCACAACTACCATTGCAAAAATGCTACTGACATTTCTTGTAAATGGAACTGCAGTTAAATACACTTTAAAAATACAAAAGTTAAAAGAGGTGTAGAGGCTAGTGAAGCAGGAACTAACTCTATTTGGTTCCTCTATTAATTTTAGTCTATTTATACAACTTCCCTTTTATAGTTCTTTCTATAAGAGTGGTTGTTAAACCTCTAAATAATGACAGCTGCTAAAACCTGAATATCCCATGTGTGGAATCGTTTGTGGTCGGGGGGGAGATCAAATTCCTCTCTAATGATAATAATTACAGGATCAATCTAAAACTCACTGAAGTCAAAAGCAAAGCTGCCACAGATTTAAGGTATACAAGAATCAGCCCTGGTTTGTATGTCTGCTGTTGCTCCTGATTTATTCCAGTGCAAACCAGAAAAAGAGATTTAGCCTAATTATCAGCTTTTCTTAGTTAGCATGCATACTTCTTTTCCACTACTAAATTCGAGCTCACCTGATCCTTATTATTTTTTATTTTTTGGAAAACACCAGGTCATTTTATAAAGTGCTGGTATTATAAACTACAGAATATAGTTTATAAGAGCACTAACTCCTACAAGCCAACCATTAATACAACTAATGGCCTGTTTGTTGTATTAAACTGCTCTCATTTGTCTGGGTCCATTAACAAATGCAGTGGTCATTAACTGTTAACAGCAACTCAGTTATTAGATTTTATTACTTGTACAGGAAACACTGGAGAACAAACTGATTGTTTTGTTTTACTGGGGTTTATTTCTTTCCCAGCAGTCTTGCCTTATTATTTATAATTTAGCTCCTCACTTATTCCCAAACATGACTGACACACTCAGAAATGGGTTCAAGCCATCCATGTAGACAGTCAGTTCACAAGCCAGCCCCTCCAGCCAGCCCCACCTAGCCCAACAAACCTCTCCTTTAAACCAGAGAGCTCCGAGGCACCAGGCAACTGGAGCGGCCTCTGCTTTTCTGATTTTTCTGTATCTTTTTGTTGGGCAGCAGCTTCCACCCATGTTTATAATAATGGGATTTAAGTAAAATATACATTAACGTGTACCTAGGAGGCTGTAAAATCTTCTGCTTCATTCATGGTTCTCTCTCTCTAGTTCACTGAGATCCAACATTCAAGTTTAAAAATAACTTTTACTTCCTCTTCGTTGGGACTGATGCATCAAGTAAGGGCGATCTCTTTCTGTCTTGCACAAACATTTAGTCCGGATAATCGTAGAGGTCTCTTCTGGCCTTGTGGTTTAAAAATAAGCTTAGAGACACAGTCTTGCAAACGCTTGTATGTGAGGAATATTACCCAGTATTATCAAGACCTGAAAGACCTTCCACGTTCTGAATGCTGAAGACCCCTGAGGCACACCTTACTTGCTCTGCTTTCTTCACCCTGATTCAGTTCAAAGCAATGGAAAAACAATACCAGTGTCAAATTGTCATGAAGGACCGGCAACAGCTTGTCATGAAAGTGGCTTTCATCAAGCAGTCTGAGCAGTTTTCTTCAACCTGCAGTGCCATGATACACAAATGAGGGAGGAGACACCCAGAAATGTGTTGTTAGTGCTCTTTGGAAACAGGATCTTCCGGACTCCCACCAATCAGTGTTAGACCTGACTGGTGTTGCAAGACAACTGTCAGTACTTCAGAGGTGGAGATATGTGATGTGACTGTGGTTTACGCTGTGTGGGGATGGGTATATTTAATGAGATTGAAATAACTCAATTTCTGAGCTATTGGTCTTTTTCTACTGCACTGCAGTTATGAATGGTACTTATAAGTTCTTTTCTCCTCCTACAAAGGCACAAGGGTACACCTGGTATAAATGATCCTACGTGTTCACTAAAGGCTTGGGTCAATCAGAAAGACAGGGCCACAACCAGCACAGTGACAACAGTGTATCGGTGGCACACGTGGTGCTTAACTCTCTGAAGAAGGCCACACTCCTCCAAATAAAGTGATTCACAAGGCGGTATCTGAATGCATTGCATCGGAGATGACCCACCGATCCCCTTCTCATTTGGCTTGTGAAATAGGGTCTTACCATGGTTTGATTACACACAAAGTGGTCAGAGGATGGTCATGATCGTGCAAATTTGGCCAAATTACATCAGCCCAGTGCTATCTGCAAACCCATTCGGATGCTATGGCAGCCAATGGATCCAATGCAGCATTGAGAGGAAAAGCGTGAGAGATTTTGCTCAAAGACAAAGCCTGCTCAAAGCAGGCTCAAAGACACTGCTAGTTTGTACGACCAGCACAGGTGATTAGAAAGTGCTTCTATTATCCCTGGGGCAGAGGTTAAAGCCTATTCTGTATGCTCATGCCTGTGTCTCACATGGTATGTGCATGGTGATGTGTAGTGTTGTGGTGCTGGGGACTCAAAGATATGAGTCAGCTAATCTGCTTCTGCCTATAAACAAGGCACTTCTGATACAACTTCCCTCCTATCAGGTTACTTCCTACCCTCTTTCCCAAGCTAGCACGTGCTAACGTATTGTGCAACAAAACCAGTCAGACAAGAAATTTGAAAGTATTTAAGAAGCCCAAGGATGTGCATTAAGAAGCAGAGACTTGCTAGGAACGGCCCCAGATCATTGGACATGTATGCATTCTCCTTACCTTGCGGTAACAGGGTAGAATAAAAAAAGCATCTCTGCCTCTTTCAGCTCCTGGTACAGTTCAGAACATAATAAATCCCAGGATTTTTCATGAACAGCAGGACTGTTCAAACACAGAGGAGACCCCACAGACTTTGCTTTACATACAGAAAGTAGGTGCCAGAGCTGTGATCAGAAGGAAAGGCTGAGAGAGCTGGGGTTGTTCAGCCTGGAGAAGAGAAGGCTTCAGGGAGACCTTACTGCAGCCTGTCAGTACTTAAAGGGGGCTTATAAAAAAGATGGGGACAGACTTTTTAGCAGGACCTGTTGCAATAGGACAAGGGGGAATGGTTTCAAACCAAAAGAGGGTAGATTTAGACTAGATATAAGGAAGAAATTTTTTACGCTGAGGGTGGTGAAGCACTGGCCCAGGTTGCCCAGAGAGGTGGTGGATGCCCCATCCCTGGAAACGTTCCAGGTCAGGTTGGACGGGGCTCTGAGCAACCTGATCTAGTTGAAGATGTCCCTGCTCATTGCAGGAGGGCTGGACTAGATGACCTTTAAAGGTCCCTTCCAACCCAAACTGTTACATGATTCTATGATTTGCCAGCGCACCCAGCCACAGCACACCAACAGGCTGATCCTTCCATTTGTGAGATACCTTTGTTTATACTCTCCATACTACTCTGGTCAGGAGCTGCTGCCTAAGCCAAGCTGATGAGCTCTAGATGCATGTGGCAAGAGCTTCACATTCAGCTCATTTTAAAAGAAAGTGAATTAGGAAATTATGTTAAGATTCAGAAGGGAGAGTCAGGCCAGGGCCCATCACTGCAACAGTATGTAGCTTTATTTCAGATCAAGGAGACTTAGCCCCAGTGTTCCCAATCAGACAAGCAAGGTTTTAGTGAGGACGAGCACTCAGCTTTCAAACCTGTGGTTCCCTTGTGCACACACCCAGTCAGGCATAGATGCACATTTCTGAGGTAAAACATGCCAAGATATCCTGGAGGATAGATAGTTTCTTGAAGCAGGTACCTGCCACAGCCAAATAAAGCTTGCGTGCTTCTGGATCAACAGGACAGACTCCCAGCTGCGCTAGACCTGTGCAGGTGTCAACACGATGTCCCTGGGAGAGGAACTCTGCTGGCTATGGAGAGCTGGGGGCTGCGTTGCTGAGGAGATTCAGAGAAGTTTGGCAGGCAGCTCCAAGGGCTGCCATGCTCTGGTCCTGAGGAGACAAAGTGACACCCCTGCCTGCTTGCATTGTGAGAGGAATAATCTCTGTGAGAAACCAGCATGAACTGTGCCCACGTGCCTGGTCCTCATGGGAGAGCCTGAAACTGAAATGGGTGAAACAGCAAATGATGGAGAGCTTGGTAAACAAAACCATTGCAGTGGTTGCCAGAGATCTGTTTAAGAACTAGCACTCCAAATGTTGCCCAGAAATGTTTATCTAATATAGAATCATAGAATCATAGAATCATCAAGTTGGAAAAGACCTCTAAGATCATCAAGTCCAACCGTCAACCCAACACCACCATGCCCACTAAACCATGTCCCTAAGCGCCTCATCTACCCGCTTTTTAAATACTTCCAGGGATGGGGACTCAACCACTTCCCTGGGCAGCCTGTTCCAATGTTTAACTACTCTTTCAGTAAAGAAATTTTTCCTCACGTCCAATCTAAACCTCCCCTGGCACAACTTGAGGCCATTTCCTCTCGTCCTATCACTAGTTACTTGGGAGAAGAGACCAACACCCACCTCGCCACAACCTCCTTTCAGGTAG
>NW_008825612.1:2038526-2051359 GCF_000699105.1 Pygoscelis adeliae
TTTAATATATGATAAATAAATAATAAATTTTTATATCATATATGATATATTTAATATATGAATAATAATATGAATATTATTCCTTAAGAAGTAGGATGTTGTTCTTTTCCTGAGTAGCTTAACTTCACATTTTTTTTAAGTCCTCAAAAGACTGAACTATGACCTGCACTAAAACAATAGTAGATATTGTTTAACAGTAAGTAGGCTGAAGAGGAGAGAAAAAGAAATGTATTAACGTTATGGGACTACTATGACTACATGTTGCAGGCTCATTATATTAGTTAATAATACCTAACTGAGTTGACTCCTTTAACACTGGCAAAGGATCAGCAAGCCCTCAAAGTTCTTTTTTCGGTCAAGACTTAGCCTGATCTTTCAGTTTGCTGCCATGTCTCTCATTAAATTCATTTTTCTCATTTAAAAAAAGTCCCATCTGCCAAGAACTGCACGCTCTTTTCTTCATCTCAAGTGCTGAACTCTCTTCCACTGAAATGCAGGAATTCACCAATAATCTCTGTTTATCTGTACATTTTCTAGTAACCACAAGAGCTATTGTCTTTAATGTCTATAGAGCAGATGGAAGCTGAAAAGCCAGCAGGACAGGGTTAGAATGAATGGAGTTCAAAGTTTACTGAGGTGAGTGTACTATAGAGAATATAATGACGGTGAAGAATGCTCAAAGGGAGAAGGGAACAATTACCTGGACTAGGTGACTAGAAGAAAAAGAAACACATAGGAGCTACTGGGCATTATTAACCATTAAATTCTACATAAGGAATATTGATTTTTATTTTTCAGTCCATTACAAAGAACTCTCCTCTTGGTTCAGAACCAAACCCCAAAACATCCCCCAGCATACGATTAAAACACTGTTGCAGGGCTGCACTTCTGGGATATGCTGTGCATCAGATGTATATCTATGTTTCTGCTTTAATCATTACTGATAGGAAGAAAACATGCTGTGTATACACTTTTACTGAGATCTCTAAAATTTCAGTAAATCATAAGAACACTGTGATACCAAGACGCCATCCCAAGTACTCATTGAGACAAACTGTTAGATTCCTAAATACTTAAAATAACACCTCTTTTGGTGCACACCTACAAGTAAAAGTTACCTGCATGTCCCCATCCCCACTCCATGGTGCTTACCACAGTGATACTCTCCCCTTCTTTTGAATTAAGGGTGTAGGCTCAGCCACTAAATACCAGCGTAGGCCCGAGCGCAGCCCTCTCTCACATATTGCACTGAGAAATTCTAAAATGTCTGTGAAGAAATGGGGAGAAACAATACTCAGGACCTCCCCGTCCATCCCGTTTCTGCTGGGAAGCCCCAAACCATGCCCACAGGCAGCAAACTGTACACATATGGATGTTCTTGCTGAGCTGCAACTCACTCTGAACGATAAGCAGGGGAAAAAAGTATCTCAGGATTTCTCTAAAACTTCGAGGCCCTGCTCCAAAATCTTAGAACTTATAAAACATTTAGAAACCAGAAGGTGTAGCTACACTGCAGAAGAGAAAGTACCCACATGTACAGAACGCTGCATCAGACAGAGACTCCTAAGTGCGGAGCTACGAAAAACAGGTTTTCCTCCCTACCAAAGACCTCTAGGTGGAGCTACCCCTTTTGTTTTCAAACCAAGCAACAGCTAGTGAAGTACTGCCAGCCATAAGGCAGGGCAAGGGAAGTATAATGCTATGTAAGGCAAGGAAGCTTAGGCATTTGCAGCATGAGAGCATCCTTTTGCATGCATGTTGTGCTGTCGTTAGATATTCTAAGCTTTTTCATAATCCTTCGAGAAACCAGCTGTATTGCCAATGCCCTTGTATTGCTTAAAAAAATCAGCCCTTCCAGAAGAGTAACATTTGGTAGTGAAAAGCGAGTCAAACTGGACTGCAGACTGCTGAGATCTGAATGTAAACAACATGCCAGATCCCCAGCTGGACAGAGATCAGCCAGGCTAATTTATCTCAGTGGTGTGGTGCTGACGTACAGAAGCCTGGGAGCTGAGCTCAGTGCTGGACTACGTCCCTTTGAAGAGGGAAAGGCTGCAAAAATTGGGACACCAAAGAATTCCTTTGCCTCCCATGATGGGGGGCTTCATTTCTGGAAGGCCTACCCCTTCCATGGACAACAGTAGCAATTTTCCCAGCAGAGCCAGCCCGTCTGAAGAGAACTGACTGTGTAAGTGTCACGCTCAGCCTGCATGATCCCATAAGCCTGGAGAACAAGCCTTAAGGGTACCCCCATGCCAGCACTATGGGCAGACAGGAGGAAATACTAACGAAGTTTTGTCCCTCTTTGCACTGCGCTATTCCCACCAGGCCTTAGAATCACAAAGCCCTTGTTTTGGAAGGATTACGGCAACACAGGTCTCCCTTTAAACATCACCCCAAAACCCACCTACACCCTGTCACCCTTGCACAGGGTGAAGAGCACAGATGGGCAGGGTCCAGAGTCAGCATTTCATTTCCCTTTATTTCTCATCGGCCCTAAAAAAGCCCCCGGGAAGGCAGGGCATCCCTGCCCTGCCTCAGCAGCTGCTGTGTTTCCCTGCTGCCGGCGCCTGTTCCACTAGAGGGTACTCTCACCCCGCAGCGGCCGTGCAGGGAGCTCTGCTGAGTGCTGCTCCTAATGAAACCTGAAGGCCAGGCCCAGAAAGTAAAAATCAAACCTTACAGAAAAGCATGCTGTAATTTTATGATGAGCTTTAATTTGATTCTCTTTAGTTAGAGCAGCCCCCTGGGCAGGCTGGGACCTCACCGTGCAGCGTACGGCTGTGCTTTCAACTAACAGCTCCAGCCTCTTCCAAGGACATAAATGTTAAAGCCTCCTGTGCAATCAAAGCCGAAAATGACTCTGGGGAGTAAATGAAAAAAAAAACAGGAGGCTCGCAGGAGCTCACATTTAAAATACATATTTAATCTTATTAAAGGGATAAGAGCAAAAATGTTCAGATCTCTAATATCATTTGCATTATAGCAGTGCCTGAGGGGAGTCAAACAAGCATGGGACTGCCCTGTGCTAGGAACTGGACGAACACCTACTAAGAAGCACACAGCTTGTCCCACATAACTTGCAATCAAAACAGACAAGGCATAAGGGAAGAAGGAAAACAGACCGAAGAGGGAAAAAGTGGTGGCCCGAGACTACCCTGCAGATGGGACAGAGCCAGGAGTAGGACCTAGGTCACCCAGTTCCCCTACCAGCGTCCTCCTCCTTGGCTCACACTATCTCAAATGCCGTATGTTCACAGCGTGCCCTGGTTTCGCTGCAGTTTGTTTTTTCCGGCTAGGTTACAAACATGGATGCACAGCTCTTTTGAAAGCCAGTTCCCCTGCAGTCCAGCTTCAGCTAGACTAAAGCAGGTCACAGGAAAGACCTAGCATGAGTAAACATTAGCCTGAACTGTGACCTAGCGAAAAGAACCAAATGTTTGGAAATGCCACCTATTTTCATGTCGATGGAAAATACACCCAGCACTTCAAGCTCTGCCTATTCCAATACCTCCCATATCCCCAGAGATTGGTGGCTAAGTCTGCACCTGGCATATTCTAAGGGAAACTCAGAAGGACTTAGTGAGCAGTTTGGCTCACATAACTGGCTATGCCAACGGTCAATTTTTCATCCAGATTAGGGATATCATCCTGGAATTCACGCAACTCCATCTCACTTCAATGGGAAGAGACAACTCTTGGCTACAGAGAGCAAACTCCCTACCCTCGTTCTGCTCCATATTGGTGCAAGACCTGGTTTGCTTGGTTTGCTTTCTACTAAACCCGGATCTTTCATTTACAGTCTTACACTGGAAGCTGCAGGAAAAATTCCCTCTTAGATTCATTCCATTAGCACCCAGTTTCCAACAGTTCCTTCCCTACTCACAGCTCTTTAGATGCCAGTGAAGGTGGAGTATGGAAGGTGGACGCTAGGTGAATCAGATAGGACAGTATATCCCCAGGATAGAATAGATCAGGGGAAAAAGTACACAACTTTGTAGATCCTAAAAAACCCCAACAGCCTCAAACAACAAAAAAAATGACAGCTTATCTGAATATTTGGAATTGCTCCAGGGGTGTCACTGATGATCAAATTACGAAGGAAATGTTAAGATATGTAACAGCCTGAGGTCCTTCACAGCAAATACAGTAGTAGAATCATTAACTGGTAGGGCAGCAGGGAATTGTCCAGCAAAATGGATCAAAACATTCCACCAAAACAAAGCCCTCTGATGGGAAAGGTGCTGGTTTCCACCAGGCTCCCAGAGGGAGTGTTGGTTCGGCCCAGGGTGGGATTTTGGTCAGCATTAGAGACAGGTCAGCAGACAAGGCACTCTCACGGGATGTGGCACACCAAGGTGTAAATCCTAGGTTTGCAAAAGGACTTGAACTTGGGTCTTCAACATCTCTAGGGATTGCCCTAACCACAGGGCTGTTTGCTATTTTGGTACCAGCTCTCTTTTTCACGCAGCATTTTTGTAGTAAAAGAAGAAAAAAAAGAACCCTGAGTTAATAACAGGAAAAAAGTTTTCTTCAGAGGGCTGAAAAATTATTTGCTTCCCCATACTAATTACTTAGCATCTACCTTACATGCCTGAAATGGTCCCTGATGTCTAAAGAGCAAGTTGGATGGAAGGGATTTTTGTGAGCTGAGCGCTACTGGACTTGATTTGAGAGCCGGGAAAACCTGTGTGCAGGTACTCACATCTGTCCTTACTGCAGAAATTATTGAAACCCCCTTGACATTGCTGGGGAACTTTCCTGTCTGAAAAAGGGATACAAGGATCCATCCTGCAACATTAAATGTGACTGTTACAAAACTTGTCCAGATAGAGTTGGTAGTTCATTTTATATCCAAACCTTTTTTGTCTTTTTTTTTTTTTTTTTTTGGGGGGGGGGGGGGAAGGGGGAATAAACCATGATAGATTTCTCACATAAAATTATATGATGTGGTTTTGACTAATATGAACATTTCTGATATATGTGTCTATACAGCTCTGCCTGTAAAACATTTTAGGAGCCTTGTGCACAAGATGTGTTCTGATATAGGTAGATTATACACAAACAAGCAGTGCCATGGATGCACGCTCACACACTCCCCAAAACTCCCATGGGTTGGTAGATACCAAAAACAGAACCTGAAATGCTCTTTTGGAAGCCTTACATGTGTGCTTGGAGCTCTCTCCCTGCATTCGATCGACTGATTTACAAAATGAATAGCAGATGAATAGCTGTCATTTCCCTGCTGATTTTGACAGTGGCTGCATCTTTCTGGCAATCAATGTTTTCTAATGGAAAACACCATGTGTTTCAACTGGATTGTGTAGCTATATTTTGGCATTCTGTTTATGACGTAGAATTATTCGTTATTGAATCCTTAACGGTCCATAGCATCAACTTCGTTCTAATTACCAAGGCAGCCAAGTAATAGTTTTCTCCATTTACAGATATTTGTAAGACTATAACCAGAAAGAAAGCCATGAGTGACTAGGCCAGTAAACAGTGCAGTTTGCTGACTAGTGTTTGTTTTATAACCTTTGGCACATCTTGATATGTACATAATAATAGTTCTTAACCCATAAATAATATTTTACAGAGGTCACACTATAGTTATTTAAGTTCAGGGGTTTATTTCCCAGAACACTAAGTAGCTGTGAATGAATTATGTTTAGTCTGATCTGCCACAGAAGGGTCATAAACTTATAAGTTGTAGCAAACCATGGAATATTACTCCTGTATGTCAGGCAAACTGTAAATGTAAAAGAATAATGCTTGATAAGGGGAAAGTCTTTTTATTTTGTTAAAGTAATAAATGAAAAAAAACTATAAAAATTCATGTTAACTTAAGTGACAATTTGGGCAATCTCTCCACATACAGCTTGTGAATTCTGCTTGTTCCAGGGGACTCTGCATGTCTGCGAGGCTACAAACTCCATTCTGGGCAGGCAATCTTTTTCTTTCTTGGCTCCCTTTGTCCCAGAATCCATAGGAGGCGATGAGAGAAACTTTTGTGCCTTTGCATAGGGCTAATAAAAAAAGGGGGCATTAAACATTGCCGATAGCCTGTTCAACTGCAACAGCCTTGGACAAAGAGAAGGCTATTACCCCGTTTATTAAGTCTGATAAACAAATAAGGGACAGGAGGGAAGAGAGCTAAGCTGCTGATCATCAGGTAGGGACTTTGATCACTTCGGAGGCTGCTCGTGGTCACCTGACAAGGGAGGGTATAGCAGAAAGCAGTGGCGGGGAATTGAAAATGGAGAGACCAAAGGGACTGTACGTTCTGGGAAAGACGCCGTGTGCAGGAAACAGGAGATGGAGGCATGCTTTTACAACAGAAGGACATTTGTTAATTGCAAGACCAGCTGAGATAAAGAAATCCAGCCGAAGAGGAGCGGAAAAGGCTCCCAAGTCCTGAAGAGAAGACATAGGCAGTAAGAGTGAGAAAGAGCCAGACCTGCAAGAACTCTGCTTTGATCCCAAAGAACACACAGAAACAAGGAAAACAGGGAAGTGCATCTGAGTCTGTATGGTTTTGGTGTTGATTATAGTAATGACTTCAAAGCAATAACTGAATTTAGAACCTGCTGCAAAACCTGACTTTCTGTGTGCTTCCACCATCCCTTGACCCCAAAGCGGTGAACTGCAAGGTTAGAGCCAGAGGAAAAGGCAGTTTTAGGCAAGGAGAAAGAAAAACACTGGTCCTGAGGCTGTTCAGGTGCTAGACCAGTAACTCCTATTTCAGGGAAGAGGTAATGGATCCTGTACTGGGGTTACACCCAGGACACAGACCTCACTGCCAGCTAATCTGACGAAAGGATGCGGGAGAGCCAGCTCACCACATGTGGGCCCACAGTCATGGCCCCAGCAGCAGCTTGCACGCTCGAGTCCATGCCGCGCTTCCCTTCGCCGGGGCCTTCCCTGCCCCGCCTGCGGCAGGTACAGCACTGTGCTATCCCCACCTTTTTGCTGCCAGATGAACTGGAGAAAACCGAGGGCTCTTAAAAATCTGAAAAGTTTCATGGGTGACCTTTAAGGGATGCCTTACTGAGGCGGTGACAACTTCCCAAAACAGAAATAAAGTAAGAACCAAGAGGATCAATAATGAAGATCAGATCATTCTGGTTCTCCAAAATTTTCCGACTCCAACCGACTACTTTGCTCCCTCTGACTGCAGGGGGCCTTGCTGTGAAATTCTAGCCGGCCTGGAGACTTTTAAGAAGAGGAGATAAATAAAAATAAAGCAAAAAGTCACCAGCTGCATTTTTCAAGTTTGCACTCCTAGTGCTGGATGCCTAAATCCAGGATTAGCTGTTGTGAGAGTGCTGTGGCATGGTGATACAGGACCTAGTTCACCACCCAGCTGAGCCCTCCGTTATTTGCAAGTTGTGTTAACGTTCTGGCACTTCCTTCTATATAAAATCAGTCCTGCCTAAATGAATACTTGCATACCGGTGGGGGAGATTTTTAAAGTAAAAAAATGACTGAATTGTTGAGCTCCCCCTGAAAGCCAGCAGGAGATGCATGCCTAACTTGTTCATTTGCCTTCAAAAACTCCAATGAATATTACTTTGAAACTCATTAACTATTAAAAAGAAAATAAAATTTGGGTGATTTTTCTTGACTTTAAGCCATTTAAGAACAAATTGTTTCTTCTCTGTGTAACCTTTGAGGGAACTTTGTGGAACTCATAAAAACAACTCTTTAAAACAAAATAAAAACACTCTTAAGTGTTCTGACCGTAGTGCAAGTATTCCAACTCATAGGCATTCTCTTATGATGCTGAATTCAAATTGAATTGTAATTTCTGGGGGTGAAGGTCTAAAACGAAGGGCTTCTGTGAACTGCATAACTTGTGAAACCTGGTTTCCTGTGGCTGTGTCTCATGCTTGGATCATCCTGTGTCTAAGACAGCATGAACTCCAGCAGAGGCTTCTCCTCTCCTGGGGGTCTTTAGTATGACTATTTCTCATGTATTTCCCATTTCTATTAGTACAGCAGAGGCTGTGCTGCAGGCTTTCTCTCAGCGGGGGCATTCATTTGCATCTTTCTCTTTTACACAGATACCTGTTTCCATAAAACCTGTAGGAATCCTCTCTGAATCCTTACTTTGAATTTTCCTCCTGTGTGTCTGATTTGGTTGAAATTCCCTAAAAATTTCAAAACCTTTCTTGGGTAGATGGAAGCCAAAAATACAAGCGTGGGAAAAATGTGATATATTAGCTAATTTTGTTTGTTTCCTTTTCCCTAACCATAAGGATAATTTCAGCTATATTTTATCACTGAGTTTATTTATTGTGAAATTTCAATTCAAAATAATGGGAAAATAAAATAAACTGACTAACCATAACATCTCCTATGCCCAGAGAAGTTTAAGGAACAGAGACCTTGGGCTCCCTGGTGATCCAAACAAGGGACGTGTCACAAAGCTCCTGGCTGTGCTCTGTGACCATCCATTTCAGAGATACCAGCATGAGGTCATGTTGCATTTTTTATTATCTATATTTTAATTCAAGCATTTGAGATTACAGCAAATAACATCGCTGTTATATAAAGCATAATAATTGCTCGATCAGCCGTCAGACAACAGTGGGATATAAAAAGGTTCATAGATATTTTCTATGTGGTGAAACCTGATGAAACAATGTAGTATAAAGATGATGGGTTTTCAAAGCCACTTTATACATACGTGCCATTGCCCTCGACTGGACAGAAGATACATAGTGACATTCCTATATTGCTAGGGCTCATAGAGCGCATAGGGCTGTGATTTTAATGCATGAAGGTCTTGTGCTTGATTTCTGAGCGCAATACATTTTGTTTCATTCTGGTAAAGAGGACAGTTGTTACAAAACAAGGCCTTTTAAAACCTGACATAATTGTCTGATCAGAAGGAAACATCAGCTTATTACTTGCTCAGTACATTGTATTTATTCAATGCTTTGAATAAACAGATGATGGCCTCAAGGATGCTATTGTGCCAAGCAACTTACCGGTAAAGAACGAAGAGTGGTTGTCTTCTCCCAGGAGGTCTCATGCCCATGCCTAGTCCTGTTGAACGTATGGGAAGTTCGGCATCTGGGCCCATAGGCACATCTGTGCCCATCGGTTCCCTGCTGCCTACGCCTACCTGTTACAAACACAGCAACTCTGCGTTGTTCACAGGAGACACCACTTTAAGCTGCAGTTTTCCATGCCTGCGCTTTTTGGTGAACCAAAAACCTCCACTGGTGTCACTGGAATTTCCAAGAGAAGCTTAGTCAAGCAAGCAAAGTCAATAGCTGTTGGTTGCCTAAATAAAACTGGAAGTGTCCTTTTGAAAATCCTAGCCCTGGAATTTTACGTGCACCAGAAATATAAAATGAGACTCTTTCTGCCACTATTACTAAACACAAAATATGATAATTCATTTAAGATCCTGTATTTAGCCTTTCTAGACATGAATTATTTCCTAGCACCACAAAGCATCACTCAAGCACCATTCTTTGCTCCCTATAATTTACAGTGTAGTCAACCTTGACTAATCATCCTAATTACGCCTGGTACTTAGGACTGCAGTACACCCCCCTCCCCCCAAATACACACACATGCAAGATTAGCAATACTTTGAACATGCTATGTTTTCTTCCCAGCTTTCAAAAGTGACATTTCTGAATTACTGAGACCATTATTTATTAACTATAATAGTGCCTAAAAATTCCAAATATTATTTTTCAAACAGAACACAGAGAGAGAGAGAGATAAAAGCCCTGTAGATGAAAGGCCCAGAGACACAATCAAGTTACAGCAGTTTAAATTACCACAGGTCAACAAAAACATAGTTACTGAGCATGTGCCTATTCTTAATCTGTTACAGATAAAACATAAAATGCATTAACTCAAACCTCTTCTATTGAGATGTAAGTGAACATGTTTTACCTTGCTTTTGTTGCAGGTTAAAAGCATGGCTCCAGTGAAGAAGTACTGCTTAGCAGTGGTGTTAAGCCAGGGTAACTGCCATGGGCACCTGAGCCCCATGGCCCGCCCTGGACCACCTAGGCAAGGGTGCAGTCACCCCTGCGGACCGTGGGTATATGGGGTACTGCGAAGCACGAGGCTCAACACATGTGCTTCCTACTACCCTCTGCAAAAAGGGCCGATTAATAGATAATTAACATGTATTGACTTGTCTTGTGGTGCTTATAAAATGTCTTTTGCATTATGTTTTTGTAACAGTTGGCTAGCAAGCCTTGACCTGCAAGGGTTAGGATGAATACCTGCACAGCTGGAGCCTTCGGTGGCCAATCACAGTCCCGCTCTCACCATTTCCCGGTTTTATAAATGTAAATATTGGAGGTCTTGTTTAAACCTTCAGAACCTAAACATGTCATCACTATTAATAACATATGTTATAAGACACCACATGCTGGCAAAATAACCTGCAGTAAATGACACCAAAAATATTGAAAAGCTTAGCATAAAATTGAAACTCGTTAATGGTACACTGCGCAGCTTGGCATACAACTACAGGCAAGAATTCCACACAATGGGAGTGTGTGAGTGCTAACAGCAGGCTCCCACAAGATAAAATAAACTTGTTTTATGGACATGAGGAATTGATTTTTAATGAGATTCTGCTCGGCCGTAACATCATCCTGGGAGGGTGAGCTGGTTTTCCCCTTGCCTCTGGTGCAAAATTATAGTTTGCAGAATAAAGACGCATTTAAATTAGGCCTATGGATTTGCACCTTCATCATATTAAGTGAAAAGTAGGTGTTATCCCAGGTCTGAGTATAAAATGGTTGTTAAAATGCCTACAAAAAAGATCTCCTCTTCCCCACGTTACCTATCTGTACCTTCTGGGATTGGGAGGTCAGCCCACAGGCAGAACACACTCTCCTCGAGTTCTTTAGGAGATAAATTATTTTACAAGCTTATTTCCTGAGGACAGAAGATTAGTAAAAAAAAGGGATAAATCTCTCTCTTTAGAGAAGCTGAGTACAGGCATTTGAAATTATCTTTTCATGTCCAGGTCTCAACTGCCCGTTAAGAAAATGTTAAAATGTAAAGATTTAACAAACTGTTAAATCAAACTTGCAGTTTGATGTCAAATCGCTGACACATTCAGTCACAGCAAGAAAGGACTGTCCCTTTGCTGCCTATTCACATTTGATTATCTTTCTTATTCATTCCATCAATTAAAACCAATATTAAACCTCCTCTTTGAACCCCAGAAAGAAAACCAGAGTCAAACAGATGGAAAGTGCCTGGTAACCGGGCAGCACTTGGGGAAAAACAGAATACAAAAGCAAGAACAACTATCAAGCCTCTTCAGCTTTAAACTCAAAACATTTTCTTTACAAAGAAATCACAGTTTTGCTTCGCAAATCAATGTCACTTGGCCCTGAAGGAGCTGAGCTGCACAGCATTGTCGCTTTTCTTTCCTCTCTGCTGTTATGGTTTGCACTGTTTGTGTGCAATCATTGGCTTTTAATTGCCTTCTATTGCCTGTTTCATTTGTCAATAAATAGAAAGTGCAGACCTATCACCAAAGGCCTTACATCTGTTTCTCATACATCTTAGCCACCCATGGTGCCTTAAGCTAAAGCTATCCCCTACTGCTAACCAGGCTACCAGTTTATTAGGGTTTTTTTTTTCCCTGCCCTTTTAAAAAGATGAAAGTTCCTAAAAGCTTTTTTTGTGCAAGTGATGGTTGAAGTTAATGAAGTAAGCATCTGTTAGGTGAGAGAAGGTCACCCTGGGGTTGGGCACCTCCCAGTGGTGGAACTGGCATTAACCCAGCGATTAGTATGTGATGACAACACCTTAAAGA
Source organism: Pygoscelis adeliae (assembly GCF_000699105.1). Classification (NCBI taxonomy): domain Eukaryota; kingdom Metazoa; phylum Chordata; class Aves; order Sphenisciformes; family Spheniscidae; genus Pygoscelis; species Pygoscelis adeliae. The sequence continues at coordinate 2,050,339 of NW_008825612.1, forward strand.
TAATTAGTTGACAATGAGTTGAGAGCCTGTTAACCCCTTTAACACCTTATAGTTTATGATTATAATGAAACACTTTGGGACAAAACAAAATAGATCTAGTTTTCCTTGAGTGATTTACCATTTTTTTGGCATTTTGTTTATCATTTTTGTGACCTTCTTCCAAAGAAAGAAACAGCCGCCAGCAGCCCAGAGCACATTTCTTTATCTTCATCAACCAGGGCTGAAACGTAGCACCAGTTTTCTGTCCGTTTTTCTCCACTAGCTATAAGGTTAAAGACTCTTTGGCCTGGGGTAGGAGCCATTGCTGGGGTAGACACACGAGAACAGATATATGTAAGTTAATAGCATTTCTCATGTGACTGAAGGCTAAAATGTCAAGTTAATCTTTTTTCAGGTGGTTTTTCACACTGATGTGGACATACCTCTGCAATTTTAATGGAGGCCATTGGACTTCACTCACCTGAGTGTTACAGCAGGGCTCACTCAGGCTTTCCCCAGAAACAAGGGCTACTTAGCAGAACAAGAGAGAGGCTTTTATAAACTAAGTGGTAAGAAAGGCAGGATCAGGCCACATCTCCATTTGATTGAAGCAAACAGGAAACAGCATTGGTCATGGGTGTGGGGAGAGGAGGAAGCAAATGGAGAACAACTGGCAGTCTGCTGTGATTTATATACACTGGCATTTCCCATCTTCATTCATTCACTCAACGTGTTTAATCACGACATGAGAGCTCAAATTAATTATGACTAGCAGTAGCTCAAGAAATTTGGCAATAGCGAAGGAAAACAAATCTGTGCACAGCATTAAGAAAAGCCTGTGCTGAGATTAAAAATAAAATTCCATTTAATTTAAAAAGATGTATTTCTTGCTTCCCTCTTCTTTTGTACTTTCTAGTTCAATGTGATACAGGCAGTCCTGGTGAGAAAATTTTATGAGAATATGTCCTTGCACCATTTTTCGACACAGACCCGGAATAAGGACTGGTCTTGCTATCATGAGGCTTTGCATAGGACTGCTATT
>NW_008825612.1:2051591-2061123 GCF_000699105.1 Pygoscelis adeliae
GTATGAACCCAAATACATGGCTACCTAAGCTATTCTGTAAACTTTCTGAAACATGCCCATCATTAACAGTTACCAGGGTACTAGGATGTACAATAGTTCCACACAATTCTCATTTCTCCTGTGCCTCCCATTTCAGTCCTTTAAAGTGCTTTAAAAACATCAGTAAATTAAGTTCCGTTGTGGCAAACCTTCCCTGGAGAGACTTTTATTCCCAGGTGACAGGCAAGGCAAGGCTTGCAAAGGATCCCCACAGCAGTTACAACCCAGACCTCCTGGCTCCCAGCCTTGTGCTTTACTGCTAATTAAATACACCTAGGTTAATGCAGAAAATGTAGAGAGTTTTGTTATGCTTTTTAGATTTAAAGGCAATATATGGATTCAGCACTGTATCAAATGTCCATAAATTAAAAAATAAAGTATTATTTCCAGCAGTTTCTAAGTCCCTTATTAAGTAGCTTGTGCTGCTGGGTAGTACCGAGCTTAAGGAAAACTTGCTATCATTTATCTTAATAGAATTCTAGGAATAGAAAGACTGTCCTTCTCCAAAAGTCAGGACTCTATTATCCAAAACTGATTCAACTCTCTGCTGTTATGACCATCAGTTCTTTTAGCAGTGAAAAGAGCTCATCATAATTTCATCTAAAACACAGTTAGCAAACGTAATTTGCTATTGTAGGTAAATGGATCATAAAACCAGAATTCCTGGAACACACCATTGATTGTTTGAGTCTTGATTATTAAATGTGATTCAGGTTTAATTAATCAATCTGCTCCATGATACAGCAGAAAAATATGTTTTAAATGCCTTACAGAATCAGATTCTCTTGCCTGAGGGGTACTGCTCTCATATTGGTCTTTAGATTCACCGGTCCCTCTTCCTGCAACCCTTAAATGCATGATTAGTCACAATGTTAAGTACAGAATTATTTGTCTGACTATGAATTTCAAAAATACGGCTCATAGTTAATGATGGAGTAAAAAGGACAACTTTATAGGCTGAATCACCAGCCAGTATAAAAAGGCCTGGCTCCGTTGGCTTCAGCAGGGCTACAGAAATTTATGCCAGCGGAGGATCGGTCCTCATCACTACAAAAACATTTTTAGCCAGTTATTTCCTTTATCCATTTTTAAACTACTTTAGAAATCGCTCTGGGGAACCCATCTAAAATATCTGTTTATAATGGGATTCTGTGTCAAACTGCACAATCCTGTTGAATTCAGCTCCTACCTGCCTTTTTTGTTATCTCATCAAAAATTATGAAGACTCATGCTGATTTCAGCATACATGAATCCAGAAAACACGCAACTTGGACAGGTATGTTGGAAACCAGAGCTAGGCAAAAGCCTTAAGAATAGCTGGAGATGGAATAAGTGGAATTATCAAGGACGTCAAGGCACGCTGCTCTTTTTTTGTAAAATTCACAATTTCTTTCAAAGATGCTTACAGCACTGTTGCCACCACCCTGCTCTGTTGTGGGCTGCTGCCTCCTCGGGGGGGGGGGTGGGGTGGGGTGTCAATCCAGCTCACTTTCCAGATGGATTTGCATTATCCCAGCAAAATGGGAACAGCTGGTTTGGTTTTGTTAATCATAAAGTATTTCCTTAAGAATTTTCAAGCCATATAGTAAGGTGTCCGGGCATTTTCAGCTCCCAATGAGAAAAATTTGTCAATATACAAGGATTTGGGTATTAGGTATTTCACCCCACCATCTAATCTCACAAATAGGCCAAACCAAAGCATATAGACTGTATAGGTTAGGTATTTTGATGGAGCAATAGTATGTTACCCATGTCTTATAATCAGGATGGAGTAGGATGAGCTGGATATTTTGACAGACATTATTATTACTACTTAGTTGCACAACGTTGTTCTACAGAGGTGTGACCACAGCCAAAATGCAAAGCCATGCAATGGCTAATCACATCAGCAATTTCTGTGGCAGCGTTCTTACTAACCAGCAAAGTGCTCTCAGCCTGGACAGAAGCAGGAACAGGATGGACATGCACATATTGTTGTTGAGTCATGAAACTAACTCGACTTGCTGCTCAGCAAAATGGTCACTGCTTAAGCAAATGTCTTCAAATGAAGAGGTTACCAGCATTAAGTAATTTGAAAAAAGAAGATCTCTGATGAGCAGCACTGCAGATGGAGAAACTTTCCATTGGTATAGAACTAAATAAATATTCCTCTCTCAATGTCAGCAAAATGCCTCCGCCAGCACAGCCAAGAAAAAGAAGGAAACCAGCGTGGGAGCCAGCACACAACCTTGTTTGGGGCTGCTTGAGACAGGAATGGAGTCTGATATGTTGCCATTTTCCATACACTGGCCATCACAGAAAAATAAAGTCACAGAAATAAACTTTGTGGGACTTCAAAAAGATGAACAAAATTTTCCAGACCCCCTCATGATTTTACAGTGTTAAAAGCTATTGCTAGAGCAACCAACAAATTTGCTTCCAAGCCCTCTTCCTGAAGTAGACAGGGATCTTATCTATAGAGCATGACCAGGCCTAAATCCACTAAAACTTAGGGAACTGTTGAGACCATGTGAGGATCTTTTCAGTAACAGAGACTAGGAAAATGCCAGGAGAATTGTCATAGTTTGCTTTGTCACCTTTATGTTTAGAGAAGATTATACAAGTTGCAAGCCTGTGTCATTGATTTTTGCTTTCAGATAATGCTAAAGGTTTAAGCAAGCTTCCTTCTAGAAGGGTAAACACATGCCTCCAAAGGTCACTTGTCCTTACGTTTATTTAATAGCAGCCTATATTTGTCATGTCCCGTACCACATAGTTATCTGTGGCCTGGTTTTCAGGCCAGCAATGTCACTGCAACTCCGCCATGTCTTATTAGTCCTGTTGCTGGTCTGCCCATGAATGCCAGCTTTGAGAGATTTCCCTATTTATACAGCAGCTGGTATCTGTTCTGAAGGCTCTTACAGTATCCACAGCTCACAGACACACCGTAGCAAGTAACACCAATCTTGTCATTTTCTCTGAACAAAGTTGTCTAATTTATTCTAAATTATAAAGGTAAGTGACTTAAGACCCATAATAAAGAGGCATCAAAACTTAACAATCCTCTTTTCACATGAAAGTTTCCGTGGATAAAGAGTCTGCTTCTGCCCAGGTCAGACTAACTTTTTACAGTTTGAATGTAAGGGCAGGAAGGGACTTAGGCAGCACGTTGCCTCATGGGGGACCTTGGCCATTGGACAGACCTGTCCAAGGGCCACCCGGCATGGGAGACTGGAAGTTATAAAAAGAATCTCTTACCAGCCCTTTCAGGGAGGGACAGGTACTGACTTCATTTTCTGGAGGAGAAGATGAGGGGATTTATCCTAAAATTAGAAGGCTCTGAGCGAAAAGCGTGTGAGAGGGGTGAGGAAACTTAAAAAAGCAAATATGCAAGAAGTGTTTATTTTTTTTACATCTGTATATTTCTCTCAGAAGCTGATGTAGATTAGTACCGTTATTAATCAACAAAATTTGAAAACTTTATCCATCAATTGTCTGTGTTTCAGCTATTATGTGCCTCTGAAAATATGACCTCTAAGACTAGAGAACATAAAAGCCTGGAGCTCTGCAGAGGATATATTCGTACTAGCTGGAGTGTCTTTGAGGCTTTGTGGAGGTTTCGAGTGGACAACAAGGTCCATTTTTGCAAAAGAGAACAGAGAAAAGGTGCCTTAGGAAGCATGCCAGATAGAGGAGGACTGAGGTCATGTTATGCCCAGTCCATACCAAGGGAAGATTGAGGATAAGCAGGCCTTGTGTGCTGAGACCCACACATAGGAGCCAGTTGTGTGTCCAGCTGGAGAAACTCTACCAGGGCCATGTGACACACAATGTTCCGTTTTTGTTAACATCTGTGTGGTCTAATTTTCTATTACTGTCAGCAAGTTATTTCTAGGAGTGCCAGGTTATTTTGTCCATAAACATTGTCCCCATCACACATTTCTAATTTTAACCCTATTTGTCTCCAGTTGATTTACATTTGGCCAGAAGCAAATTACCTATTGGAAGCATTTATTGAAAATTAATTAGGTGGCTAAAATACCTCCAGCAGATTCTGTTAACAGTGTCTGTTCCTTGTGGCTCTCCAGAATTCAGCATTTTCCAGTTAAAACACCTAGCAATTAAAAAAAATCCATAAAGTAAGTGATATAATTAGTTCCAGAATGGAACTTAGTCTCTTTGAAATCAGATGCTTTCTTCTAAGGCTACAGTGCCATACAATAGCAAGGGGTTTATAGTGCCAGGGGATTTTCGATAGAGGAGAGAGTAAGTGCTTACAATAGCTAAGTCACTGCATGAAGCACAGTGAAGGTGTCCTTAGCTTAAAATCGGCCAGGCATACAGGATAACTGTGCAAATACCAAAGTGGGGAACAGGAGAGAAGACAAGATGTATGAAGTGAGATTAAAAGGGAAAATACAGGATTAAATCAGAGGCAATCACAGCACCCAAGAACATGGAAAAACACACTGCATCTCTCTAAAGAAAAGCCAGGATGTTAACATGATTTACTGCAAATAGTTCCACAACATTAAAATGAGTTTTTATTTTCTGTGTGTGCTGCTTCAAAGAACAACTCTGTGGGCTCATAAAAATGCAGAGAACAAATAGGGGCCTCTAAGACCAATTTATATGCCATGCCCACTGTGCACTGAGACACATATAATCTGTAAAATGTCAGCTTCAAAGTTCCACAGAGATTGGTGTTAACCCTGACCCCCGACCTTGCCGACTCTAGCTGGGCCCTCATGCTCTCTTAACCAGCTGTTTTAGATAAATGTGCTCCATTTTTAAAGAGATTGTCTCAGAGTTTTACGTGAATAGTAGTAATATTATTAACTCTCGCTGAAAAAACCACCTTAACCGAGAGTCTTTACAGATGGGCCAATCAAAGTCTTACCCCATGCAGAGAGTGGTGGGTTAATAAATATGTCATTGGACTGAAAATATTTAAACAACACCGGGAGAAAAGAGCAAGGCATACGACAAAAGGAAAGCATATTAGTACTGTTTCCTGTCAAAATACACAGAGGAAGCACTTTACTTTGACCATTTTCCTCATAAAGAGACACGGTAGGCCAAAACAAACAAAGCTAAGGAATCTGGTTTATCCCACTGTTGGATACCGAGAACTATCAACTTAAATGAAGTAAGTTTGAGTGACCAAAACCAGGTTGTTATTGACAAGACTTTTAATTGAACATATCAGCAAAGGTAATCACACAAATTGTGGCCCCATCGATCAATACTTCCATTTTATAAGGCCTTGTATATGTTTTTCATATTTTACTTTATGTATCTCTCCAAAAGTAGGTGGGGGATTAGCCATTCATGGTCTGTCGGAAGTCCAAAAGTATGAAGTAGCCTGCTGGTTTGGCAAACCATGGACAAAGTCTAAATCATCCTCTTGGAAGGAAAATGTCGAAGTTCAAGGGCAGACAGTATATTTTAGACAACAAAGAAGCAGCTGGTGTCCACTCATAATAAATAAAAATAAGTTGGGGTCAGAAATACAAGTCAACTGGCTCCCCATTCACTGAACATGAGCCAAAGACAACTGGAGTCAAAGGGAAAGCTCAGAATGATTTCACAAGGTTTTGACTCAGACCCACTGTGAATCCAGACCTACTTTTCATGTAGATGGGGTGAGAATATATCCACAGATTTCCATGGGACTTGGGTCTGGCTCTTCAGCATTGCATTCAGAAACCACCCACCCTTTTTTTTTTGCTACTGATACGTTCAAAAACTTTCTGAATAGGTAAAAGAATAAAATGTAACTCCTTAGAAGCCACAACAAACACAAAAATACTGCATGTAGATTAAACAAATAGAAGATTTAGAAATATTCCTGTTCTTTAATAAATAAAAAAGTATTTCAGTTCAAGCCACTGTTTAAAATATTGCAGCCAAATTGTTTTCACACTATTTACTTTCAGGGACCGCAGTACAAACCAATCTTCTCACTGTGCTTCTAAACCCTCATTATAGTCTTTCGGGGTTAGCAGATAACCATAATGTTGAGAAATCAAATACACAACTGTCAGAACATGGAAAGTTGGAACTGAAAGCTCAGCTTTTGCTTTTCCCTTCAGTACCTCATGACTCAAAAAAGAGAACCTCCATATCATTACCAGTTGTTTGGTTGTTCCTGTAATACAAACAAGAATCTTATTCACTCACATTCACAGTACCCTGCCTGCAAAATTGGCTCAGTTTTAAGCATCAAAATGAGACTGACAAGAAAGGGGAGTTTGAAGAATAACTCACAATCATCCAAGCTTTAGCATATTTAAACATTTGCTTTCTCAACTGTCTTTACCTTAAAGTTTGAAATTTTCCAAATTCTTAGACAATGCCAATAAATTAGGTTTGAAAGGTATTTTCCACATTATTGGATTCATGTTTTCTAAACAGAGCATAACCTCCCACTAGAAAATGCAAAACACACACGCACGCACTGGTGCAAGAAGTTGACAGAGACGCAACAAATGAAAAGGGAGAGAAACAAACAGAGGCTTCAATAGATATAATAAATACAAACAAAAATACAAATAAATACAAACAATAAATATAATAAATACAAACCTATAATTATTTAATATTTATTATTGCATTTATATAATATATAATTTCATATTTAATGTAACATAAACATCTAAAATACTTTCAAAAGTATTTCAAAAACAGAGGAAACATTAGGAAGTCTGCGGGCAGGACATACAGAAATCCTTTAGGTAGGACCGATCTGTGTCTGCTTTGCTTTTGTCAGCCTTCTTTAATACATGAATTGGCTCCCTAGAAAATCTGTTTGTTTTTGAAATGTAATCTCCTTAAATGGCATGGGAGAGAAAATGAGTTTAAGTTACAGGCAAAACAAGTTTGTGAAGGTAAACATTTTGTTTTCTAAATCCCCAAAATAGGTTCAGTTTTGAGCTCTGTGAACTTCAGGAGGTTTGCCTTTCCCCACATGAAATATTTACTTCCTGTTCCCACTTCTGTCAACAGAAATCCTGTTGACTAACAGGGAAGCAAAAAAGGACATGAACACATGAACCAACCTAAATAAGAAACACGTTTCTCAACGCTTGTTTATGGTAAAAATCCAATTACGGTACCTCAGGATGTCTGAACAGTATGACAAAGCCCTTGGGAAGCAGTAGATTGTCTTGATTTCAATTACAGCTCTTTCGAGGAATAAGAAGCTGTTCATCCTTGAAGTTGATCCATTTTTTTAAAGCAAATATTGTTTCTACTAGAACCATGAACCCATCTTTGCCTCTCATTAGGATGCTATGAACTCTATGTGGAAATCCAACAGGAAGCACATCATGGAGCAGCAGTAACCCTCTTTGCTTGTAAACCCCCCATGGGTTTGTAAATCTAACCTTACATTTCTTTCTGCACCACCTCTGTACTTTGCACATCCAACACAGGGCTTTGTGCTCCCCCTCTTCCCCCTTGGCACAGCTTGCTTGTTGATAGCACTCCCATGTTACTGGTTCCCTTTTAAAACTCTCTGTGGGGAAAAAAGCTTCTCTTGCTCACCCTCAATCTGGTCACTGCCTCTCTTGTGTTAATAGAGACATCACAGCCCTGTGGTTAAGGTACTGGCCTCATACCTGGCAAACTCGGGCTCACATTTTCTCTACCAAGGACCTCCTGTGTGGCCTTGGGTGAATCACAAAAGGCTTAATTTAAGATGCTTTATAAGCATCTTTTGGTGCCCAACTCACAAACACAGATCTTCAGCACCCTAGAGGCAGTGCTATTTGAGCCTATACATCTAGATTACCACCCGCACAGTCTCTTGTTGCTCGGCACAACCGAGAGTACTGGTCAACAGCCGGCTGAACATGAGCCGGCAGTGTGCCCAGGCGGCCAAGAAGGCCAACGGCATCCTGGCTTGTATCACAAACAGTGTGGCCAGCAGGACTAGGGAAGTGATTGTCCCTTTGTACTCAGCACTGGTGAGGCCGCACCTCGAACACTGTGTTCAGTTTTGGGCCCCTCACTACAAGAAAGACATTGAGGTGCTGGAACGCGTCCAAAGAAGGGCATCGAAGCTGGTGAAGGGTCTGGAGAACAAGTTTTCTGAGGAGCGGCTGAGGGAACTGGGGTTGTTTAGCCTGGAGAACAGGAGGCTGAGGGGAGACCTCATCGCTTTCTACAACTTACCTGAAAAGAGGTTGTAACGAGGTGGGTGTCGGTCTCTTGTCCCAAGTAACTGGCGAAAGGACGAGAGGAAATGGCCTCAAGTTGTGCCAGGGAGGTTTAGGTTGGACATGAGGAAAAACTTCTTCACTGCAAGGGTTGTCAAGCATTGGAACAGGCTGCCCGGGGAAGTGGTTGAGTCACCATCCCTGGAGGTATTTAAAAGACGTGTAAATGTGGTGCTTAGGGACACGGTTTAGTGGTGGAGTTGGCAGTGTTAGGTTAACGGTTGGACTCGATGATCTTAAGGGTCTTTTCCAACCTAAATGATTCTATGATTCTATGATTCTAACCATGCCAACACTGAGCACATGTACAACACCTCCAACTGTTCAGCCACAAAGAAACATTTACCAGATCCCACACAGCACAAAACATCAAGAAGAGAGATGTGTGGAAAGGTGCTGCTTTTATATATCCAGTATAGAGAAGGTGGGAACTTTCCCCACAGATGTGCTAAGCTTCACATTTTTTTCCTGACCAATTCAAGCCTCTCACCTTCCTAGAGATTTTCCTGATTACTGCACTATAGGATATTCGGAGGTAGGACTTTTTCAGTCTCTCCTGTTTGTACAAAATAATTAAATGCTTATTGGAGCAACTGCTGTTGCCTGAGTGATTGTGCTAACCACCAAGCTAGAATAATTCACCCTATGACCCTTCACGCATCTAAGCGTTTAGAAAAATTACTCCTTGTAACATTACAGAGCTGCAGTTTTCAACAGTTTTCAATTTACAAGCCCCCTAATTTTTTTTTCCAAAAGAGGTATGTATCCTTATATAGAGAATTTAAACCAACTGACAATAGGCTTGCTTCTCTTAGTTGTTTTTCATGGACCTCTTGGAGTATTCTACAGACTCCCAGAGGTACACAGACCACAGGCTGAAAAACACTGTTGCAAAGGAAAAAAAGCACAGGTTTAATAACATTGGCTCATTCTCCTGAGGTCTTAAGACTGCTGCCTCCATGTGCATGTTCTGCAGGCCTTGGCTCTGAGAAGACGGAATATGAGACACAATCTAGATGTTCACCTGCCAAGTGAGGAAAATCCTTTCCCTTCCCAATGAGACGCAAGTATTGGCACAGGAGGTCACTAAAACCAAGTGTTTGCTGTTCTGGTGATGTGGGTTCAAAAAAGACAGATGTGTGTGAAACAAGATCCTCCGTTCCATAAGATCCCACTGTACTATAAGAAAGTCATATGGGAACTCTGACACAAGTGGAGACTGTTAAGTTTTGAATTGCAAAAGGCATGGTTTGCTCCCTTTCTCCCTCACTGCAAACAGCAAGGAAGGGAAA
>NW_008825612.1:2061174-2065069 GCF_000699105.1 Pygoscelis adeliae
GGTGTTGATGGAAAGCACAGTTCAGCTTATCTGGAGGCATTTCTGAGCTACGGCTTACGGTAATAGTGTCACAGCTGCAATACCTGATCGTTAGCATCGCCCTGAGATATTCATGACGAGTAGGAGCTCAGCCTGAACATGGTGAAAAAAATGCAATAACGAAATCAACAAAGTTGCAGACATTCTGACATCTTACTTCTCTAAGGAATTAGAGTGGATTTTGCACTTAAAGGTCTGTTTTGTGATCACTTTATGCTCCCTTTAATCACTGGAGAGAATGAAGATGAACTAGACCACTTCCAGGTCTAGTTCATCTGACTTGCTTCAGACGTCTTCAGTAAGATAAATCACACACTCCATGTGCCTCTTTCTCCATGGACTATAAAGAAATGCAGAATATTAACACAATGCAGAGGACTACACTGTAGGCACTTCCATTTGGACAAACGAAACCCACCCCTCACGTTTAACTAGTGCTGGTTCAAACTTTCTGGTGGAACAGCAAAAATCCAATGTCTTCAGCAAAGAAAACATCAATTTCTGTAATCAACTTTGCAGACACATTTTTATTTTCCTGTTGGGAGTCTGGGATATTTACCTTTGGTCAATATTCATTTCTGCACACATGACTTGCCAAAATAGGGGCTGCGGGCCAAGTACCTCAAGGCCCTGTAGGTTGCGATGTGTAGCTGGACTATGTTTCCTGTGATGGACTGCAGCAGTTTTGGCAACAAGGAGAGAAAAATCCAGCTACTACTTATCTGGAGCTGGAACAAACTCCTGTAATCTGGGCTTGCATAAGAATGGGATTGGGATGAAACTGCTGAAAAGCTGGAAGCCGGACGGCTGAGGAGCAGAGACTGAGCTTATTCAAAAAGAAAGCCTCCTGGAAGCAAGCAGGGAACTGAAGCAGCTCAAGAGTCCAGCGACTGTGGTATAATCGAAATGAAATCCTGCTTCAAATCAATTACTTAAGTACTTTGCCTTGGGCAAAAAATATAGGCATTTTAATCAATTCCAGTGTATTTCTGCAGCGCATAGACTACAGAAGAGTAATTAAGACCATAATTAAATTTTCAGTAAAAGGCTAAAGCAGGAATATGAGGACTAATGTAGGTATTGGTGGACATTGCATTGCTGTGTTTTTCCATTGCATTGGTTATGGTAGGTGTTTGCCAGTTGGCACTAAGCAGAACAGTGGTCAGTTGTCAGATGATTACCAACCATGACATTGTCGGGTTTCCTGATTTCTAACTGCAGAACAGCTTGCCCAACAGCAATCACAGTTACACTGTCTATGGAAGGGGAAATCCGTGTGCTCATAGTTTGTCATTTTTTTCTACCTGAAGTAACACATCTTCTCAAATAGTATTTGGAGCGTAAGTTCTTCCTTAGCTACATCCCATAGCATAGTGCAGAGTTAGGAGAATGAAAGCAGTATGCTGATGGCCATAACATGAATATAACGTAAAGTGGATACAACCAGTTCTTTGGGGAGAGAGCTTGTCTTCCTCTTCTGGGTTTGTGCAGCTTCAACAATGGTAGGAATAAGGACACTAACAGACAGTAACAGGGATAGCGAACAAGAAATAATAGTAGGGACTTAAGATCTTCCTGGCCATTCGAGGCGCAAGTCCTGAAACTCTGCAGGGGTCCAGAAACATGACATCCAAACCAGAATCAGAGTGTCTTTGTTGCCAGCTGTGGCTCTGAAAAACAATCAGTGCGAACAGAATTGAAGATTACCAGTCCCTCACAACAGAAGCAGGAACCAAAGCTATATTTCTCAATGCCAAAGAGAAAGAACCACATACAAAATACATCTTAAAACCAAGAACTTTCTGGCACTTAGAAACCAGGTCTCAAAAGCTCCATTTCAACAATAACCTGTTTTTTCAGTAGTCAAAGCCCAGGCAGTGATACATTAACAGATTTTTAGGCCATAAGGAATCATTGTGATAACCAAATTAGATCTCCTGCATAACACAAGCACACAACTTTTCCCTGATACTCCCATATCCAGAACAATGACACGCAATTCGCCTAGATCTCGGATGTAATTTCAGCAGTGTTATTTTGCCATTTTAAAAAGTGAGAAGGGCACACAAATCTAATGAAAAGCAAGCTGGACATACAGTAAAGCTGTTAAGTGTTCATAGAAACACTACCTCTTCCATGGAACAGTATCCAGTACCAACTTTAAGAGTCGAAGTGATGGGGGTTTAAGCGTCCTTAGGCAATGCTTTTGGTGTGATTATCTCCTCAGGACGATTGCATTCTTTGCCATGACTTCCCCGCTGCTATTTTTTACATGGTAATTTGAATTTTTTGTTAAAATTCTCATGCCTGGCTCTACATTTGAGAGCTTGATGTAGTTGCAAAACCTCTTTGCTCTGTCTGCCCCCTTCGTTATTCTTGCAAAAAGAAATATCTCTTTGTATAAGTTAGGGTTGCTGGAAAAACAAATCTTCATGTTTTGACCATTGGTTTTATATTTATTCTTCCTTTGCTAGGTATCAAACCCACCACTTCTTTTATAGATAATTTTAGCTTTATTTCCGTAAGAAAGAAGGGTTGTGTTCTCATGGTGTCTGTGGCTGTAGTTCAGTGTGCATTTAAAGCAGGCGCTGCCAGTGTAAAGAAAAAACACTTGCACCCCCTCACCCCACTCCTCCTGGCCACCCACTTCTGCCTCTGCAGGAAGTGTTTGTGCAGCCTTGCAGCAAATGAGATGAGGGAATCGTGCTGGCTGAAAAAAAGATAAGCCATGCAGTCTTATTAACCCAAACCTAATATCCAAACCCAATCATTCACACATTTTTAAGTGTGATCAGTTCACCACCCAGCTGTGTAAATGCCTGTGCCAAGAACACTCAGAGAGAAGCAATGGGCAGCCTGCAGCGAGCACGGAGGGAGAGGGGTGCTGCATTTTTCAGCAGCCAGCTTAAAGGGTCACCAAACTACTCCATATGTGCATGTGTGTGCATGCACATGCGTTCATCAGTCTTTGCTATTCCCTCCCTCTCCCTGTATAGCTCTTAAATCTGTCTGGAAATCTCAACCAAACCTTACATCAGGGCTGAGGACTCAAATACATCAAGCTCCTACTTCTTACATAGACATCGGAAAAGGGGAGAGATCCAAGTCAGAAACTCCTCAGAGGAGAAAAACCACAGTGTGAGCTCACCTCTTATCAGCCGTCAGAGAATCCACATGTGCAACCACTTCAGAGACACTGATGTTATTAGACACCAAAGCATCCACACCAGAGAGGCACAGGAAGCCTGGCTTCACAAGTTCCACTGCTCCCTGAGCAACTTGCTAGATTTACTAGCTTTTGTTCAACTGTTTTGGGGTCTCCAAAGAATCTGCAGTGCTGACTGTACAAGAACAACTCACTCTGGCACTGGCAACTAATTAGAAGGAAAAGAACCAGAACAGCCATTAAAACAGTCAAGGCAACTTTTTGATCCAGGACCCTTAAAAAAAAAAAAAGAGCAAGAAGAAAAAAAACTTAAACTAAGTTTCAGTATGTAGGAGGAGAAACACTTCCCAATCTGCCACACACGCACACACCCTGTCCCCCATCTCAGATTTGGTCCCAGGGGGCTTGGAAAAACGTTAGTACCCCTGTCAGTGTTAGCCTGAGTTTCACCATTGTGTAACCTTTCAAATTCATAGCAAAGCATGGCCTGTCCTAGGGCCCGACAACCACTTTGCAAGGAGCTTTTCACCCTGAACAAAACTAGTGGCAAGAGTTTATTACCCTCCACAACCATTCTGTGCACCAGTGGGAGCAAATGAAACCCTCTTTGAGGAGGGCCAGAGCTCACACAAAAATTTCACCTGCCCTTTCTGTAAACATACACTACGAGTTTAACTCAAGAAAATAGGG
>NW_008825612.1:2065118-2094338 GCF_000699105.1 Pygoscelis adeliae
TGGGAGAACACTTACATTTTATTGCTCTACTCCAAGCCACAGTTTCATTCACTCTAGTTTTCCTTAGACTTGTTTCACTTTGTCCTGCAGAGGTCGGTCTTGCCTGCAACACTCTGCAAAGTAAGAAGCTCTCTTGCTCTGCAAACAGCAGGTCTATTCCACTCTCCTAAAACACTTCAGGGATTAGGAGAATCAAAATTTGGGAAGGTTTCATCCCCAAAAAAATATTTGTTGGAGTTTCTGTGTACAACAAAGATGTCTTGTTTTTACAACAATTTATGTTCGGGGGGAAAAAAAGTGATGATGATCCTCCTAAATTATATCATCTGTCCCAAGAAAAGCAAAGAGCAAAGGATAAATCTTATTTCCCCCAAAACTGTGGTAATTGAAGAATAAACTAGTCACAGTTGATGAGTTTTGATATAAATATGCTGAATCAAGGCTTTTTATTGCCTTTTTCAACCCAACATCTGCACTTGCACTAACCAAGGTCTCTGGACATAAGATATGAAGTAGAGCAAGCCCTTAATGCAATCAGCTTTTCTTCCCATATAATGAACACACAGGTTCTCCACACTGGGATGCAGCCTTGCTCCTTAAGCGGTACCAGAAGACAATCTCAGAGACTACAGCATGCTTTAAATCCCGCTCTAACTCCACAGTTCTCAAATGTATGACTGTAGACATCTTTTCCTGGCATTGCACCCCTTGAGTATACCGCACAAAATGGACTATCATCCTTCAGGAGGAGGAAGAAAACATCCCAGTTCCAAAGCAATGAAGCACTGCAATTTTCCTTATTTACCCTGCACAAGGTTTACCGTATCGAGTGCTAAAAGCTCCTTGCCTCTGCACTGGGAGGGGGGTTTCTTATCTCCTCTATGCCACTGAAACATGAGCTGAGTGGCAGCTCTCTGCTAAACTGGTTTCGAAGGCAATTTCACTAACATTTTCCAAACCAATTCAGCTTTCCCACCATCTCAGGACCGATCCCCAGCTAGAAGTATTTAGTGTGGCAGCTGCTTCCTGAGACATTTGGCCTCCTGAATGCATTCCTTTGGGACTAGGAAAAGGATTTGAAGGAAGCCGGAGGTAGTTCACTTTTCAGCATTTTGTGGTCAGCCTCCTTTCCTCATCTGCAGCCCTGTCAATAGGGATCCTCAGATTAGAAGGAAAGAGAAATCCCTGTCAGCTTAAGTAACCTGGAGAGAAGCAGGGGCTCAGAACAGAGACAGATCTTCAGCTTGCATTTGTGTGAGGGCCAATTAAGTCAGGAAACCTGTTTAAGACCCAATTGCTGTCAGAGAGAGGACAATGTCTTTGCTTTTTAGTAGGAAGATTAAGAATTCATGAGTAGGAATGAAGGCAAAAGTTCACCTGAGGAAACAAGGGGTTTGTCAGGAAGGCGACAGGGTCCTTTATTTAGACTTTATCCTGCCTTGTACATTCCTATCTATTGCTTCATATTGTCATGTGCTGGTTTGGATGAGCAGCTAATAGCAGCTGGCCTGATTTAACCAACAGCTTGAGATTACCTTCAAACCAAGCAGTAGAAATTCGTGCTACTGTAGATGTAGATGTAGACGACCTGACTCCTACCTATGCCTTCTATTAACAGGCAGGATTTCCTTATAACCTCTCAATACTTTCCAGGTGAAATCACTGAATCCCTACTGGGGATCACATATAGGACGGATCACAGAGAAGTAGATTTTTGTCCATAGTTATTACGTCTCATTATTCTTGTCTGGCAAATGTATACTCTCACCTTTCTTTGTCACCTTTCCTGCTCTTACACTTGTAAATGCTCCCCACAAGTTAAAAATATTTCTGAAGTGACTAGTCAAATATATAAAACAGATGCACAATTGCATCTTGGGATGAATTAATTCTGTCTCTGTGTGAGCAAGAGAATAAATGTGTGGGTAGATCAGGGAATACATTGGACTAAGCACAGCAGCTGATTTTTAAATCTCCAGATCTTGACCGCTGTTTCTTTGTGTCTGTTTTTCTCCCCTCTTAAGGAGGGGGAATCAAAGAAGGACATTTTAAGAGGTAATACCATGTTGAGTATCACATTTTAATTTAAATCAAACTACCTTAAGATAAGGCCAAAATGTATCCAACACTTTTAATTTCTGTGTTTCTGTCATGTGAAGTATAAGTTTAAAACAGCCAAATCGGCAGAAGTTTTCCTCTAAACTAGTAAAGGCAAGGAGCCAGCTCTGTAGGCCTTCCTTCAGATCAGTTCCTGTAATCTCCGCTATCAGCAGGCAGTACAAATACTTACTGAGATTTGTAGGTGTAAATTAGGCTACCACATACACTGTGGCAGACATTCACATGCAGAGATGCAGGTTCCCTCAGTGTATTTTGAACAACTGTTCTTTGTCTGAGAGTTTGACGACCTGGCCCTATGTCTCAAGTGTCAGGGCTACAGCGAGTTTTATGGCTAGGCTCAGATCTTCTCAATTACATATATCATCCTGTATTGAGAGAGACAGTTGGACATTGCTCTTTTGAGAAGGCAAGCAACACTTGTGTAATTAAATCCTCACCTCTGAAAATCTGCATTGTATATTCACATCCTCCATAGACAGTACTTCATGACAGAAATATTAACATAGCGACCAACAAAGCTATAATTAATGGCAAAAGGTATGGCTAGTGAAGGAGGTTCTGCATAACCATATGACCATCTAGGAATCTAGATGAGGCATTTGGATCACTGAATCTAATTTGGGGTACCGCAAGCAAACCTGTCATCAACTTTTCCAAAAATTAAAAGCCACGTGCCCAGGACAACAGCCACTTTCATTAACTATGGAGCATGTCTTGCTTTCACATTATCTGCTTTGTTACCTTTAGTAGGACAAGTGTTAAAATAAATGATGGTTTGTGTGCACGGCATTGGTTTGACTCTCAAGAGAACTCGACTCATTACCTGATACCTTCTCACACAGCCTTGGGCATGGGAAGCCCCGATCCATCAGATACAGTTAGTTAGTTCATTTATGTCAATGGAAATTGTACACTGAACTATTTTGGGATGATTCAGTTTTTCAGTTTTCAGTTTTTGGTGATTCAGTTTTCAACTTATAAAATTCCCTGTTTGTTTATTAACTGTGATCTATTTTCACAGGAAGATTGTGGGGATGACTGTATGTTTTGGCATATTTCATGTATGTATGTTTTGCTCACAGGTTATGCTGATGAGGCCAGGACAGACAAACATCTAGAAAAGTAACAATAGCCATACTGAACAGGCAAGATTTGGTCCTCTTTGTTTATACTATTTCTTCTGCTTGCTGTGTTAGAAAGGAGATGTGAAGGGGCCAAATCCAGTTTACTTTCTCACACGCTTGTTATATAGTTGTGTGTAAATATCCAGACTCATGCAATCTAAAATAATGCATTAATGCCCTTGTAAAAATTCAGCCCTTCTACTTTTCTAAGGAGCCTGCTAAGAGAAACAGCTACAGGGTCAATCTCAGGTATAATAGATTTTTCTTTTAGGCTTCAACAATAAAATAGTTGGTGGTCTCTAATGCTACTGCCTTTAAAACATTCCTGGGTTTTATTAGGATAACCCATAAGTCTGGAAAGTCCCACCCTAAGAGCAGCAGCAGCTTTTGTTCAGAGAACACAAGTTTCTTCTTGTACAGTGTTGGACTCAAGGGTGTTTGAACTATGAATGGGTGGCTAAGGGCATAATAGGCAACAGGTTTCAGACTTTTATGAGGGGGGAGAAAGGCAGCCCTACCTTGTGGTGCTAATGTATAACACTACCTGAAACATGAAAGGACTTCATCCAGCTCCTGTTATACATGGTCAGATCCTCAACGGGTATAACATAATGAAGCTCCATTGAACTCCAGGGAGCTGTGCTGATTTACATTCCCAGATCTGGCCATATATCTACACACCATATGTTGTCCTTAAGCAATCAGAGAATGCACAGATATCTTCAGCAAACTTTTCTATGAAACCACATGCAAATGAATGTGGTTTCTGAAGTGCATGAAACATACCTGTGCAGAGCTAAAAGACAGTTTCTGAGATACACATAGTCATTTCTTCCACTGCAAATGACCAAGTTGTTCCTTTTCTTTCTAAAATGTCCGGAAAATAATGCCATGGCTCACTGTTTTTATGAAACTGCATTTCTTCTTGGTTTATTATTGCTGACTGACCTCATGAGCTAACTTTTCAGAGGAGCACATGTGAATTTATTTACATACGTGCCAATTATATTAATAGAAGTTGCAATGACTCATCACTGCACATTGCTAAAAATCCTCCCTCATCTCATCTTCACAGTGAGCTTTCTGTTCCACGTGAATTTCCTCAGCTTACCTTACTAGAAGTTCATACATCCTTACTCTCTTGGGAAGAAAAGTTCGCTTTTCTTTCTGAGGTGGCAGGCACTCAGCCTGCATCCCAGTGAACAGACCTGCAGCACCTTGACTTTGTTGCAAGGGCCATTGTAAACTATAATCCTATTTGGCATTCAAATCCCAGATATCTTCCTGGCAGAGAACAGCTGCTCGCTCTGCTACCTCTCGGTCCTTGTTCAGTGATGCTTTAAGACCACACACGCATACAAGCAGTAAGAACATATCATTCGAATTTGAAACTCTTTTGCAGTATCGTAACATTTATATAAGATCAGGTATATCTCATAAGGCTGGAGCTGGCTGGACTGTTATATGCTTCATATAGAAAATATTTGTTAATTAATAGTTTTTCTCTATCCCCGTTTTGCTCTTTCACATGGCTCCCACGTCTTTGTTTTTTCCCAATCTTCCTGCCTTCCTCTTTCTCAGTCCCCCTTGATTCTTCTCCCTGTTCTTCCTTCTCACGGCCTCACCTTTACAAAATACAAATCCAGCCACAATCAAACTGAACCTGATAAACTTACAGTGTTTGCATACATACAAGATTAAGCAAAATGCTTGGTATATGTAAACACCTGCAGGTAAGTGGGCAAAATGACTCAAAATACTTATGGAGGGCTTTACAAAACTGCTCTGAGTTGGCCCAACATGGCTTCCAAAGATTGCTTTTGAAAATCCCACTGCAATATTTTAAAACTCCTGATCTAAAGTTCCGAAACAATTCCTAAAGGATACTGTGTTCCTTGAAAAACATAACTGGTGGTGGTGGTTTATAGGCCAGAGTCCAGACAGGGGGTTCTTCTTCATGAGGACTTATGAACATGTTCATAATTTAGACTGTCAGTCTGTCCAAGTGCAAGACAGAACTGGAATAGCTGAGGTGTTTTGCATAAAACTGTCTCGACAGTTGTATTTTAGATATGCACCCATGTGTGCAGCTATTTCGGTGCCCTCCTTTTAGTTAATTATCTGCAGGTAACCTTAGAGGGTAAGAGCAGTATTTCTCAAGTGAGTTTTGGCAAGAATTCCTTGATTGGAGCTAATAGATGTTAACTGTTCGGTACATCAATAATCAGATTTTTTGATGGCACCTCTGTTGACAGAACATTTCAGACAATTTTACTTTCCTGTAGAAAGGAATCAAACAAAAAAACGGTCCCTGCCCCGAAAAACTGGCATTCATGTCAGACCGAAATAACGATCATTTCCACTTCTGTAGTGATGCAAAGGGGCAGATGAGGGTGTGACTTTTTAGCACAAAACCGGAGGAAAGAAAGAGTGTAAGTGTTGCAATCCAGGACCATTGTGGAGCACAGCCATGGAGCCTGAGAGAGTGTAAGCAACTTCCCCCAAGAGCTCACAGGTCACATCACAGAGCAGAGCTGAACTGAACTGAACCCAAGTCTGTCAAGTCCCAAGCCAGTGCTTTAACCATCCTTCCACTTAGGCGGTTTTACCCAGGTAGCCTCAGAGGTCCGAATTCTGCCCTGGGGCACGTGTTGGCCTCATTAACTTACTTTAAATAAGAGCTGTGAGCAGAACTTAGCCCACAGCAAGCAAGATTTATGGACTGAAAATGCCACATACTTTGCTTTTTATTCAGTGAGAAAAAAAAGCTTGAAACAAGCCGAGCAAAGTAAATGAATCAAGACTGCATATTTTTCATTCTGCAAACAAGAATATATATACATGTGAACATAAAAAACACAGGTGTCCAAATACTGCAGTTGCCTCCTAAATCTGCTATAAAGCACCAATGGCTATGTTATACCTGTCTCCAGACAGATACGTAAATTACTTTTTTTTTTTTGACGGGGAAAAAATCATCTTAAATAAGCTTTTTTTTTGCATCTTTTCCCATAAGGCCCTGTGGCCCTTTTACTTGAATTAAGCATGTATAGGTGCCATGCTCTTTGAATATAAACTGCACAACAGTTTATTCTCGACAGGAAAAGGCAAAGCTTTGGTTATGCTGCATTCCTAGTATTTTTTGCAGTTTATGGAAAACTCTCATAAACAGAATACAACACAGTAAGCTTTCTCTGCTAATATGCTGTCTAGACTGCTTAAAATATGAGTTCGCCTTGCCTACCATGTATCATGGCTTAAACTTTTGACCTTGTTTCTTTTCCCTTTGACCACTTCATAGGTTTTGACCCTTTTCAAGCATTTAATACCCAAATGGCGTGTCACCCAAGCTGCTGGGGATATAAGAACAAGAACTCTTAAAACCTCTCCTTTATTGTGAAGCTGAGAAAACTGACTGCAATCTAACACAAAAAGTTAGAAAATGTCTTCCACCTTCATACAGCCTCCAACATACGGCACCTTCCCATGCTGGGTGACACTGATGCATTATAGAAGTGACAGCAGACTATTCTGTAACACCATCACATACATGCTAGAAGGGGCAGAGGGTTCGCCGTGGAACCATACAAACACTGGGGCATTGCTAATGCATGCCTTTGATTTCTGTTTATGGCCCCCTAGTTGAGTGATCTGTCTTGTTGGCACCAACCTGACTATTTTTAAATGATGTAGCAGCTGGCTCAACACATACTTCAAAGATTTATGCTCATGTCGCAAAGCTCTTTTACTGAAAGGGAAACTCTGGAGTAGCTTCTACTAGCTTACCCCGTATGCAGATACAGTCTACATACTTTATCCCAGGCCATCATAGCATACATTTTAACTAAAAGAAAGCAGTGAGATATATAAGGGAAGGCAAATATGGAACAACAAAGGCAACAATGAAACATTTGAGGGTTTACAAACCTTGAAGTTCCTGAATTACAAGGCATAATTCCAGAGTTCGCATGCTGCAGTCAGACAAACTCTTGATGGGCATTAAGTGAAAGAAATTGGCCCTTCCTATGAAATGAAATACAGAAGTGGAGTTAATTCCCGCACTTGCAGATGTACATGGATAGACACGCACCCACATGAACTTAGATGTGCTCATATTTCAGTAACAGAGCAAAACAGCCACACTGGAGATCACTGTGCTGATTATTATAATCAGGGATCAGTTTATGGAGGAGAGCTAGCAACACCCATGTCTGATGCAGAACCACAGAATATTCCATCTAAGCTTTTCACATGCTAGCACTAACAACTACTAAAGACACTCTTTTGCACAGAGGCACTTAATATGATATTTGGTCTACAATGCCTCTCCATTACAAATAGTCTGAGCAAAATCCTGTGGTTAACGGTCGTTCCAGAAGCAGCCGATTAGCCTTGCCTTTGCAGAGGTCTAGAAATCCAAGGGTCCATAAGGGAATATTTTTCACTACTGACTAGAAAAATATACGTAATTCCTGGCACTATTTTCCTAGCTAACTCAAGGTGGACACTTGTATGAACCGGAGATCTGCAAAAGCATTAACAGTGTCCCTACACAAACGCGGGAAGCCGTCCCAGTACAATCTGTATATTTAGGCCTGTTGTGATGGGACAGGCACTTACCAAACAAGCTTGAGATGTGAATCCCACTGTAAGAGACGCATGTTGATGGGGGGGGGGGGTTCTACTGCTATTAACTGTTACAAATTGCCCTGAGTTTACTGCAGCTCTGACGCTACAAGGGAGGACCTACCTGCCCCTACAACCTGAAGGAAGAGAAGCAACGATCCCATCTGATTTGTGTATGGGTTAGCTTTGATTCAGCTGTGTCTGTTAAAAGTCAGTTTTAACATAAGGTAACAAAACATGGGTACCTTTATTCGGAGAGCAAAAACTAACTGATTGAATGAAATCATGACAACCCAACCCCTTCCCCCACATTACCACACAGCTGAACTCGTAACACTGAGTTAAGAAAGCTGCACAGACCATGAGGCAAATTCCTGAGCCGGAGAGAGCTTAAGCAAGACAGAAGTGTGATGTGCAGTCTCTCATCTCATTTCTGAATCCTCCCAGCAGGTGTAGACAAGGCAATAAGCTCTCCACCCACTTTACTGCGAGGAGATTTCAGCCCTTTGGAGCCTGGCATCGCCCTGCCTCCTACCCCACCCTCCCAATCCATCCTTCACACCCCACACACCGCAGCCCTTATCAGTTTTGCCCATGCCCTGAGCAGCCCCAGCTCATACCTCTGAGCTGCCCAGATGGGCTCAGGGGCAAAGCTCAGAGGACAGTGGACAACGCCACAGGCCTAGAGCTGTGGCAGAGGCAGCTGGGAACCCCGCTCTCCCTCTCAACAGCTTTGATTGGCTGCTCGGACCCCCTGGAGGTGGGCCTGTGTGTTGGACAGGCAATCAGGGGAGCTGTTCCTTGCTTCCCCCCCCCCTCGGCACAGGCGGACTCTCCTCATGGCAGGGGGCGCACGGGACTGCTGCCAGGCACAAAGCTCCCCCAGCACCTGGGGCGGACAAGATGGCAGCGGGAGGCTGTGACTTTGCACATCCCGTTAAATCCATGCAATGGCTGCAAAGCTGCCCTTGGAAGAACTGGCAAGAGCCGCACGCACAGAGGAGAAGGAAGAAATCGCCATGAGTCTCCTTGGGGGAGATGTCCTCTTTCCCCCTGAAGCCCATCCTCTCCCAAGCCCCAAGCTAGACAAGCTGTAGGGCCCATATAGCCCTTTTTCTCCCTTAGCCTCTCCATGTCGTTAACCATGTCAGGAGGGTTTAATCCTTTTTGCTCCATTTGAGAATGGAGAGGGGCTGAAAGTGGAGGGGGAGCTCTGTCCACGCCGGGACACGGGCATCCTGAATTCAGAAATTCCTTCTGCACTGAGTCTCGCCGTGGAGGTAGCACTATAACTGCATCTAATTTTGCTCTTTCAGCTGCTCTCTAGTTGTTTCCTGTGCTGTCTGGTTCACCATCCTAAAATAAATCACTTTTAAAAGAGATATTTCTTAAAAATGTCCAAAGTCAACTGGTGTTCAAACACTTGGATTATGGAAAAATTTTTACAGTATAAAAATTTAAACCACAGGGAACATCATATACCAGGAGATTTTTCCTCCCTCTCTCAGTCTTATTATAAGGTTGGTATTGGACCCATTTGGACCTTGTGGTGAATTCCTCACCCAAGCGATCTCCAGGATTTCTCAGGCACCTATGCTGGTGATCACAGCTCAGCATTACTGGGTGGTGTGTACCTGAAGGGTAACCAGGCCCAGCTGTATTGTCTGTCCAGGCTCTTCCCCTGCTCCAAAAGCATTTCAGTTTACTCACAGGAGGTTTCTGTTAGCAGGACTAACAGTGAGAGATTCCTACATACATTAGCCGAGCCCTCAGTCTGCCAGTCAGCCATAGCTTTCTCTCCTTCATTAGTGCCTAGTTAATCTTTCTTTTCCACAACTGTTCAAATCTCACTGTCCTAATGACTAAGCTTTAGCTTCTAATCTTTGACAATATGAGCAAATAAATCTTTAGTTTTTGTTCTTCCATGGCCACAGTTTGCACTAGGCTTTTCCTGTGGTAGAAAGGGAAATCCAGCTCCTCTCCTTTCTCATTTTTCAGGGGGTTTATATCCTATACAGGGACTTTTTCTTTTCTTTTACAGTTTAGGAGGTCCCACATCTAAGAAGCCAAACAAGCCACAGCTCCTTATCGTAGTACCACCAGTTCAGGCAGCTTTCCTCCCCTCTGCCTAAATGGGCATTTAGCTCCTCCTCGGCAGCCTAGGGACCAGAAGTACACCAAGCCCATCACCCTTACTTGGGCCTGGCCGCTTGTGGGGCTGGAGCACACTTCTCCCAGGCTTCATTTCTGAAATAGAGCCTCTGGTCACATAAAATTAGAGCTAAAAAATCAAGCAATAGCAGTTCATTGGAAGGGACGGTGAGGTGACTGACAGAAAATGAACTTCATCCAAACTGGAAAAGCCAGAGAGTAAGTCCATAAAACCTACACTAAACATATATATATAGGTATATGCATGCCCTTACGCACACACACGTTTATCGTCCATACATCTGTCTCTCAGCTTCATTCAAGCCTAAGTAAATATCCTTCTAATCTGTATCAGGCACTGTGGCTGTCACCCCTGTGACATTTCAGTGTCTCACTGCCTCTAATGTTTTTCAGCTAATATTGGGAAATATTAGCCAAAAGCCTTTGAGAACAACAGGAATCTTTCCGTCAGCCCCCTTGGGTTTCAGATCAGGACCTGAATTCCTGGTCAAAGCCAAAATCTGTACATTGTCCTCTCTCTTCACTCTGATTTTCCCATGTCCACCACAATTCCCTGTCTTTCTTACAACATCTCGTAGAGTTTTTTATGCATCTATATCTGAGGGCTGAATTAGACACATGACTTTTAAATTGCTTAAAATATTTTGACATCTTCCAAGCTACTCCTAAATCCTACAGATGGGTCAAATTATCTGCTAAGATCTGTTCAGTGGGTCTCACTCTAGTGTTTTCTTGTCCCTAAATGTACGAAACAATTATGTGAAAAGGAAAGAAGTTTAAATTGTAATTAAATTATAATTAAAGCTTAAATTTATGGTGCTAAACTGAGGAGATAAGTTCAGCTAAACATTTTGTCAGCAGGTAGCAAACCAAATGTGGCTAAGGAATTGGTATTCTCTGTATGTCTTCTTGGTGTTCTTGCATGCATTTTTACTTGTACATCTCAAGAGCTAACATTGTAGTGATACAGATTTCAGGCATGTATTGAATATGCACACACCATAATATTGATACATTTATAATGGTGTTCATATGGAAAATTCTAGCAAGTCCAAATGATTCACTAAGATTTTGTTTAGGTATTCATGTCTGAACCAGAAACTCTCCAGAGGGTCATTTGCTTGTTTGATAAATCAGAAAAGAACACATTTTTATACAAGTATTTTAATACAGGAAATATGAGTCTAGTCAGTATCTTTCCAAATACATGTGTCTGAGTGGTTTTTGATGTGAAATGCTGCTTAATGTCTTTTAAAGTACTATTTAAACAACTTCACATGAGCAACTACCAATCAATGTCTCCCATTTTCTAACACTAAAAGACCAATGTTAAATAAATGCTTTTTAGAATCACATCTAATGAATAAAACAGAAAGAAAGTAGAAGAGGAAGAAAAGAAAACAGCAACAAGGCATTATTTAGAATATGTATTACCCCAAAAATGTAAATGGTCACCCCTAGTTTGGCTCTCTAACGGAAAAGAAATAACATGAAATTGGGCAATTACAGACCTTTTGCTGAGGTATGACTCAGCCTGCTGCATTTTGTGAGGGCTGGCAGGAATGGCACTGGGAGTACTGAGCAGTGTCCAGGCAGGCCAGAAGCGACTGATTTATGACATAAAGAAGGGTGTAGCCAGAGAATAACTTCTAACAAATGCATCTAAAAATGAGCTGTAAAGAAATGATGGATTGATAGCAAAGAGCAGGCCCCCAGGAAATGCTGGGGTTTGAAAACTCCCATTTAACTCCGGTTTAATTCTGTTTTGAGTGGAACCAGCAGAGGGAGAGGAGGTTTTTCCCAGAAACCATATTTTTATATTCTAAAGTGTAGAGCAGTTCAGACAAAGAGTCCCAAGCATCTCAACAGAGGAAATGGAAGACAAAGCTGCTTGCCAAACATGCACTAGCTATGCTTGCAGAGCTTTCCTTTCAGAAAAATAAAATCTAAGCCTTTTGGTAGTACGGCTTATCAGAAGGATTTCTGAACAAGCATCCATATGTGGGGTGGGAAGTGTGATCTGTAACACAGTAAGCCACATGAATGGGAGCAGTCACTCAATGTTTTGGATGTTGAGCTTTTGTGCACCAAAAATGCTGATCAAAGGCTGGAGAAAATGACGGATAGACACTTAAACAGCTCGGACTGTTTCACTCATCAAAACCAAACACACAGAAGACTGAGAAGTGACTTAATGACAGTATATAAGTCTCTCCATCAAAATGCCAAGTACTGAAGGCTCTCTAACCTAAAAAGGAATGGCATCACAAAAACCCATAGGTGGAAGAAAGAGTTTTAACCCTTGGAAGGAAATATTGAACAGATAGTTAGTTGTAGGGACTCATCACTAAGGAAAGCGAGAGGCTTTCTGTCTCTTTATGTGTTCAGATCAGGACACGATGCCTTTCTGGAAAAGAGGTTTCAGCCAAACCCAGTTTAGTCTTGTGCCAGACTCAAATTACTGGTCTCAAAAGACAGTTGCCCTTAGTAAGTGGATTACTCTTTGCTAAACTACACTAGATAATCTAATGGTCCACTCTGACCCTAAATTATCTCAGTCTTTAAGTCTTTATCTACCCACTTCAATGAGTGTGGATACAAACGGTTATGTTAAATTAACATGCCTATTGAGATTTGTATTAGTGTATGATTTCTGGGTTGGAAAAGCCTCAATCCGGTTTAAGGGCGCACTTAAGCATATATTAAAGTTCCACTGAATCCACCAGGACCCAATCTCATGCCCTAATGTGCATTCCTGAAGCACTCTGTAGACAATAAAGATATCCATATAAAGTGACATACATAACGCTTGGTAATATAGCATCCATGTTTTCCACTTTTCCAGTGTTCTTAGTGTATACACTTGTTATTCTAAAACTTCTCTCTTCCCAAGTACAGGTAGTTCCAAAATAAGAAAAAAAAAAAAAAAGGCATAATGATGTTGATGTTAACTGTGGTACATGTGGGACCAATTGCACTGCCTTTTATTACAATTGCTTGGCATTTGCCATTGTAATGTCCTAATTCTGATTGCTTACAATCTATGAAAATGCAATTGCATGCACTGAGATTTCTCATACATTCCAGAAGCCTCAGGTTGAATGTTGGGGACTTTTTAATGCATTTATTCAAAGCAAAGGAGCTGTCTCTTTCAAAAAAATAGGGTTGGGAGAAACATACTGTTTTATCTATGTTAAAACAATTCTAGTGCCTTTTCTATGAATAGCTGTCATGCTTCTTACCTTCTGAGTGAAGAACTTGAGAGCTGGTAAGTTGTTGGAAGGTGACTTTTGGTGTGCCTATGAAAATGTCCCCATACAGCACAAGCAAGAAGCTTCTGAAAAACTCACAGTTTCCACATGGTCAGAAAACACTTTTTATACATCTGCTAAAAAAAAAAAAACAAAAACAAAAAACAAAACCACAAAACCCACTTTTACTGAACATGTTCAACTACCTTACAGCTCCTAGTGCTGCTCAGACTAGATTGGGACCTCCCCTCAGGGCGGTTATGGATGCCTGTGGGGACTCAGAAGGACTGTCTCTGTAATTATTGCTCTGTCATTTGGATATGAGGACATGGGCACTGAGAACAGGTCCTTGTCTCTTCTGTGGCTTCTCCCCTGGTTTTCAACCAGCACAAAGTAGAGAGCAGCCTTATTCAAATGTAGAGGGGACAAAAGCTGCTCTGGGCAAGGGCAGAGGAAACGAGATGTGTGGGTTAATTTTGTGAAAAGGCTATACTTGAGTAATTAGACCATAAAGAACAATAGGGCTGAATTAAGATTCCACAGGCAGCCCTGGTTTGGGTAGTTTCTGAGTTTTGTGGACCCTGTTTTGCATCTATGATGTTGTTCCTCCACTTTATTTTTATATGAGATGTGTAATGCCTCAGCACAACCAGTGTGCAGTAATGAACTGTCGCAAAGCGGAATCATTCTGCTATCCCCAGCATATAGCTCTCTCTCCTTGGCAGACAAGCAGCAGACCTTACTTCCCTGAGTATTTCTCCTCTCTCATTTTACTTTACTTCCCACCCCCCCCCCCCGCCCGCCCCAGCAGTTTTTAATCCTGATGGTCCTCATTCCCACCTGTATGTACCCTTGTGGCTTTCTCCCCTTTTTCTTCACATCTTCTTTGGTCTGTGTCCCTGTACCTTCCATGTGTATTTTACAACCCTTCTTAGGCAGCTTGCAAGTGTGAGTAGTCCCTTTCCATATCAGTTCTTTTGTCTCTCCAGCGTCTTCTCTCATTTCACTTGCCCTTTTCCTTTGCTCTTCTCTTCCTCTCTGGATATTTTTTTCTAATTTTTCTAGTTTTTCTTTTCTCTGGCAGTATTTTCTCTAGTTCCTATCTCCTGATTCCCTAATCTATTAATCTCTTCTAAGTTCTCATCCATTGTCCCCTTGAAACCACTAAACTTCTTGCATCCATAACATCCTCTGGTAGGGATTTCCACAGCTCTGTTACTACCGTGTGAAGAAACACTTCCTGTTGTTTTTAACCTGGCTCTTGCTAGCTCCATGTCATGCCCCCTAGTTCTTGTACTGGAAAAGACAGTGAACAGTTGATCCCTGCTCAACCTCTCCTTACCATTTGTGGTGCTGTAGACCTCTGTCATGCCCCCACCCCCAATCTGTCTCTTTTCCAGATTCAATCATTTCTCATATGGAAGTCATTCCAAACCTTTGATCATCCTTTTTGCCCTTTTTTGAACTTTTTCCAGTTTACTATATCCTTTTTTTCAGATGAGGGGACAGAACAACGCACATTATTTGAGGTGTGGATGAACCATGGCTGTAGAGAGCGATGAAGTGATTTTTGTTTTGATTTCTATTCCTTTCCTAATCATTCCTAACATTCGATTTACTTTTTTTCTGGTGGCTTCTGAGCCCCGAGCTGATGTTTTCATTCAAGGTTCACTTCTTAGCGGTAATAGTCAGCTCAGAGCCCATCATTTTATAATGAATCTAGGATTGTTTTTCGCCACATGCATCGCTTTATGTTTATATACACTGAATTTCATCTGTCATTTTATTGCCCAGTCACTCAGCCTCATAAGGACCTTCTGCAATTCTTCACCCTTCACAATCCCACTGTTAAAAACCAACAGGAAGCCTGTGGCTCCTTTTTCTCAGGAAAGGTTAGCAGGGTCTGAGCAATGCAGAGAGACTCATCTTTGTGCAAAGTCATCTGGATGAGCTGCTGTTACACGTCCCTCAGGACAAACCGGACACTCTCAGGGGGGCTGGGCAAGAGCCTGCAGGCAAACAAGAAGACTACCTAGCGCGCTTCCACAAATGCACTGCAGCCTTTGCCTAAACGGGGCCTAAAAGCATGCGTATATGAGCATGGGGAGGAGCAAGGCAGGCTTAGCCTGTACAGCTGCACATGTTGCTTGGGAGTTAGACTGGCTATGGTACAGCCACACGTCTGCTAATGTCAGCTCATAAAAGAAAAAAAAAGAAATCGCCTTTGGTTTAAAGTTTGCCCCCTCTGTGCCCCCCTTTTTTTTCCCCTCTCTGCTTCAAAAGAAAGACAGGTTTGAGTCTGAGTCTGAAGCACCCTCTGCTACAGTATGTGCCATTTACTTTAGTAAGGCTGATTAAGTCATGCATTTACAAGTAGACCTTCCATCAGAGCTAATTTAAAGCAGATGTTCTGGGTTCCACAGCCAGGGAGGCATCAATCTGAGAATTGCAAGGGTCTCTGTAAGAGCATTGTTTTTACTGCACTTTATAGCGCACTGGGAGGAGGTTAATTGGTGTAAAAGTTTAATTTCAAATAAGGATCCCCTTTTAAAGTTGCATATATGCATACACTTTTTATGGAGCGTTATATTACAAAGTCGAAGTGGGGGAGAAAAATCATCCAAAAACATTTCAGGATCAAAGACACCCAACCTGTCAAATGCTAAGATATTTTTATGAGGAAATAGGACTCACATTTTCTCCAGAAGACGCAGAGAGAAGTAAGGAGTGGAAAAATATTTAACTAGATTCCATGGTATATTAGGAGAAGGAGAAAAAAAAACCACCCATGCCAATATGTTGGTTTCAGAACCTTTTGGCTTGGCTTCCGCTGCTGAAAATATTGGCAAGAAAATGCTCTGCGCTGGGATTATTTATTAGAAAAGCAATAGATTTGTACAGTTTAACAATAGAGGGAGGATTCAGAATCATCCATTTGCTTCATGTTCTAACTTTCAACTACTTTTGTTTTTTATTTGTGAGCCAGAATAACTATACTTATCCCTTGAAATGATCATCAGCACTGGCTTAGCATAATTTTATTATTTGATTAATTGTATTGCCTATGGAGGGGTTATGGCCTGTTTCTTACACTGAAAACTGCACAGGCTACTCCCAGATGGGAGACCAGTTTTCTTATGAATCTTAAGTCATTTAGATTTACATTTTATATTTATGAGAAGTTATCAGATTTTTGCCTTTAGTAAAGACAACAGCAAAAGAAACTATCTGTCTTTACCTTGAACTTCAGTCTGTTTTGCAGGCAATACAGACTATGGCAGTATTCAGCTCTAGAAAGGCTCGCTCTCCCTCCCTCCTGAGGGAGAATGTCATTAAATTTTGCTGCTCTTCCTGCCTTGTATTACAGTAGCACCTACGGGCCTCAACCAAACTCGCTTGGCACTTTCCAAACCATGGTCTTGACAAAGCATCTTCGAGTCTACCGGGGTAAGACAGATAAAGACAGGTCTACAATCCCTTTCTGCAAAAGAGAAATCAGTGATTTACTCAAGACTGTAGGAAAACTATGCCTGGAGACTTCATACACGCTTCTTACATCCCAGCCTAGAGCCCCAGTCACAGCAGGTTCAGTTTCTGTTCCTGGTGAAGACTTCTCATCAAACAGCAGCAAAACATGACAGCAAAGCTCTCATCTGTTACTTCTCCTTTCCCACCTGTGCAACACAGAGAGCCATCTCAGACTTGTATGGCTGAGGGAGATTTTTGTGGAGTTCAGTGTAGAGGATCATTTCAGACTTTCTGGGCTGAGGGTGATTTCTGTAATGTACAGACCAAGCTCAGTCAAGTCTTGTGCCCCAAGTGTAAGACACACACCCCTGACTCGCTCTTGTGCTCCTCTGCTTCTCCTTGGCAAGGACTGTATTTCAGGCATCTGTCGTGTGCTACAGCAAGACCTCCGTGGTGGTGTTCAGCTTCATGTTTGAATCTGCTACGTGGGATCATTAGCCAAAGTGCCCATTGAGTTCCTCACCTCTGTCCATAAGGGGGACTGTTGGCTGCTATGGGGAGGGCCCTGTCTGAGCTCTGTGCAGCTCAGGAACAAGGAATGTGTCGCACCTGAGAAGGGGAAGGGAGGAGTTTACCTTGGAGAATTCCCAACAGGAGCTGAACACTGGGCAAGCTGGAGGTGTAGACATGCAGGACATTTCCCAGACAGCAGAACAGTGCAGATGGTGTAACTACACCAGCTGAATGGGCACTTTTATGATGGGCAATGTGGTGAAGGGATTGGCAGGATCTTACTGGTTTTGAAAAATTCTTTTCCCAAAATTAAGGGTAGCTGTGTAGGACTCAATCCTCAGAGCTTTCATGGCTGGGCAGGGCACACCAAGCCCATCGCTAAATGTGTTATTTCAAAGGGCAACTCAAAAAGGTATTGACATGATCAGTGAAGTTCCTGTGCAGGGTTTGCACCTATTCTTTATAGTCTAGTTTAGTGGTACATAGAGACCTGAGTGGGCTTTGTGCCCAAGGAAGAATATTATCCTTCAAGGGATATGGAGCTAACGGTCTCATAATGTACTGGAGCCAAAACAGGCAGAACACACTGGGCCAAATGCATCCTGGCTGGAAATCCTGCGATTTGAGAAGGCTACAACACAGATGAATTTGACCCAATGCGCTTTGAATTTAGACTAGATGCCAAGTAGTAACCATTCCCATGTGAAAATAGCTAACACACCTCTTGGAGACTGGCATGTTCCAATGAAGTGCATGAACTTGAGGATTTTTTTCTTTCCAGGTGAATAATGCAAGAATAAATTAAAAGCAGGAAATCCTGATAAGTGCTACAAGAATGTCCATGCTACAAAAACATCAGTCCCCATCTTCTCGGGCTCCCTTTTTCAACACTTTCTTCCTCATTAATCTCACTTCCAAAGTTCTGAAACAAATTGCTGCCAAGCCTGGTATCTGGGGCCAGGCAAAGTTTTTTTATACTACAGCCATTTGGAATATGTATTGCAGCTTTGTTAAAATACAAGGAGATGCCCAAAAAGCAATTACTACCCAGTTTATACAAGATGACAGTGAGCTTCAGGTTCTTTACCTTTGTTTTGTCTTTGAAAAATTCACCTCTGCAAAGATTGCTTCCAAATGCCATGTGGTAATTTTCAGCCCCAAAAAACCACAAACTGTGAGGTCTTCCAGTTAATAAGTACTGAAATCTGGAGTCAGCTTTTCCAAAAGGTCTTCTGGAGCACGTTACAGTCCTTCTGACTTTAATAAGGCCTTCTGTTTTAGCCTTTATTGACATCAGTATGTCCCTAGTAACTTGGGATCTCTTCACCTTTTAAGCCCCGGACTTGCAGTTCTCAAAATACCTCTTTTCCCAGATAAAATTTGAACACTTACCAAAACCTTTGAGAGATTTGGCAGTTGCATCTAAATCCAAACTTGAGATCCCCAAACCCCTGTTCATAAACTTCGCACCCTGCAAGTGCCTGGGA
Organism: Pygoscelis adeliae; assembly: GCF_000699105.1. NCBI lineage: Eukaryota > Metazoa > Chordata > Aves > Sphenisciformes > Spheniscidae > Pygoscelis > Pygoscelis adeliae. The sequence goes on from NW_008825612.1 coordinate 2,083,881, forward strand.
TCCCTAGTGCCCACCAGCAAAGTTCCCTGGACACCTAAATTCATGCCTCAGATTAGGTGCTGCCTCCTCCTTCCAGATGGTGTTAAACATGACCAGCATCACCAAAGGAACACTATCTGAACTGGGAATGGTAGACAGAGGAAGGTGCTTCTCTGAAACCAGGTTATTATCAAATATTAGTTATCAAATCAGGGGAGAGATTACTGCTGCAACCTCATCTCAGGTTCTCCTATTGACCAGCCTATGCAACTTCCAGCTTGATAAACTTCTTGCTTTGTACATCCCATTTGCGGGTGCATATGTTTTCTTTTGAGTTGTCAAGGAAGAAATGTTAGTAACTAATTTTGCTTTACAGCTTTTTCCATGTACTTCAAAGTATTGTAACGTCAACCTAAGCTTTACTGCCTCCCTGAAATGGAGGAGAAAACCTGACAAATCTTGATCCATCTTTCAAATATTAATACCATGTTGATAAAGGCCAAAGCCAATAATTCCTCTATTAGATACCTTTGATGTGGAATTATCCTGCAGAGGGTATAGATGAGGGTGAGCTAGTACTGTGACTTTCCCAAAAGCATGGAAAACTAAAGATGGGTGTTCTCCTCTTCACACTGCAGTGAAGGCACCAAGTTGCCAGGAGTTGGCCAAATCTGCCCAACTGGCAGATTTCTCCATCAGGGGTGAAAGATGATGTCCTGAGACAGCTTTCAGCCATGACTCAAATGTCCATGGGGGACCGAAAAGATCTGAACTGCTTGTGTCTAAGCCAAAACTTTAAGATCTGAATGCAAGAGTGGGGCTGACCCTGGAGGTCTAACCCTGGAGGTCTAACATGATCGTTTCCATCAGCGACACCTTTTTGTTTTCCTTGTGTACCAGTTACTTGTCTCTAACATCAGTGGGGAACTGCTTGCCTGGAAATACCAGCATGGGTAGGACTTCACAGATAGTGAGAGAATTCTTAAATCGCTCAACTTTCATAGTGAAACATGCTAAATAATCAGAAATGCTACCACGCTACAGATGTATGTTTTCATCATTATTTTTCCTTCCTCCGTTTCTAAATACACCGATCAGTTTGATGTTCATAAAAACAGGAGACAAAAGACAAGACTCTGTCCTTGGATGCATCTCCATGGATCCTGGAGTCTGGCTGCTGGTGCCAAATGGACTCTGTGCACAGCACCCCATTCAGCTCTGTCAACACATTTCTCGCTCCCCACTAACTTATGATGTCACTTGGAGCAAAACTCATCTCAATATCTTACTTTTATTATGGTAACTGTGTTGCAAAGCTGAAAATAAAAGCAGCAGTACCCTGGCTTCTCAGCTGGTATAAAAAGGAGAGCTGCATCAGTTTATGCCAGCTGAGGATGTGGTTCAAACTGCTTGGGGAGTTTGGGTTTGGGTTTTTTTTTCCCTGCAAGCTGTTTGCCATAATCTCAAGGACATTAGAAAAATGTTAACATCAGCCAGTTGGGGGCGGGAGTGAAAAACTCTGAAAATTTAATATAGTTGCAGAGCACTTTTTGTTTTTTCCATTAGCTGATATTCTCAGGTTACCAGAAAGGAATTCATTGTACTTCTCCACATTCACTGCTAGTGAAACAAGAGATTGAAAGATTTTAGAATAAATGGCCAGGCCAAAAACTAGCAGTGCTTGTGCTGGGATTTGGGTTAGGGCCTTTACAAATTCAAGGCTGATTAGGCATCTCTTTCCTGGTCCTCAGCAATAAGACTAGGAAGTGCAGGAAATTCATTGTCTTCAGCTTGCCACTGCTGGCTTGCTCCAATAGCTATACATCACACAAAGGACTGACAAGCTCAAAATGTCCATGTCAATCTGCAGCTGCCTTTAATCATATACAGATTTATGAGACACCCCCCACACCCCCTATGGAGATCTAGAAACTGTGCTTTGTTTTGACTTGACATACATTTTTCCATTTAAGATTAAGAAGTATGAGCCCTATTAGACTGCATTGCAGCTAGGAAGCAGAAGGGGTAAAGCTCTGTCTGAAATGGAGGAAATGATGATGTAATTTTGAACCGTTAAGGACTGAAGGGATTAAAAGATTTGGAGTAGGATTTGGAAAGTCTCTGGTGTTGCATACAGTAGGGCTATATTGCCTGCCTCACCATCTGGACAGAGAAGGCCTTTTTCCTATTTACCGGTTCGGGGGTTGTTGTTATAGCTGTGCAGCTCACAAGCACCACTGCACTTAATACTCCATCATTTCCATCATAAACCCTTTTTTCCCTTGAGGGACTACAACGTCACGGTAAGTATTTGCTGCAGGGTAAAGCTTGCCACTAAGGTCTGGTCTCAGGCCTAAGAGCAGCAGGGGCATGAGGCAGGATCAGGCTTGGAAGCTTTCCGCCTTACAGTAACGTTACACTTACCTCATTTTCTAAAATGAACATTTCTAGCCATTATCAACAACCATGGACCAGAGGCTGATGATCCTTTTCCATGGGTTTGGACAGCTTGCTGTCCAGTCCATGCAAGGATTTATAACCTGACCGATTTGGTGGTAGGACGTGTGCCCTGGGTGATGCTGGCCAGCCATATCTCGCATGAGGGAGTATGTAAAACCTCAGCAGGCTCAGCAGCACACTGGCTCAGCTGCATGCTGGCTCAGCAGTGCTGGTGACTCCAGGCAGCTGGCCTCTTGATGCAGTTTTGTGCTTTCTGATGCACCAAGCAGGAGCTGTGTGAAAAGGGAAGCGGCTGTTTTTCCTCAGTCTCCCCTCGGCCATTCTGCTCTTACAAAAGAGGTCCAAGAGAACAGGGATGAAGTCATCGCGTGCTGTAGAAATTACACTATTGTTCCGTGCTGCCAAAGTCCTATAGCTGGTCCTTGCAGTGTTATCTTCCAGCAGTTCAATAGTATTTGGGATCTCACTAGCTGTTTCCATTAAGAGAAGAAATTAACTTTAATTTTTTTTTTAACTCCATAATCAAAACCTCTTTATGAACTCAAATCCTCTTTATTAACCAAATCTAGTTTCCCTGAGCAGAGCAGGAATCAAATAACCTGTGGGGCAACACCTGGTCCTATTGCAAACAACTGCTCACCCATATTCTCTCCCCCTTTCTGCGTTACTTTCTCAAGGTTGGGCTCTAAGCACACCTCTGGCTGCAGCTCGGGTCCCTTGCTACCTTTTCTGTTTGCTCCCTCGCCCTCTCTGCTGCTCCTCTCATGTACAGACACACGATCACAATCAGAGCTATACACTGTCCTGCTTGCATTGTCAGAAATGCTATTGTTAAGTGTTTCATGGAAATTTGAATTTTCCAGTTACAAATATGTCCATATCAAGTACATGACATGGATATCAAGCTAAGAATAAGTTAACAAATGGCAAGACAATAAATTATTTCTTAGTCTCTAAGAGCAGAAGTGGTAGTTTGACAAATGTTCTTGCCAGGCTTTAAAGGATGAACAAACCCCATCAACGCTCTAAACACATGGAAAGTTAGTATACATGCAAAAAAGTGGGCATATCCCCTAGTAAAATCTGATTGAGAAACTGCATTGCAAATATATTTTCAAAGCCTGTTCTGTAATTACTCTGCTATATGGAAACACAGCATGAATTTGTGGTCTGCTCCTATTAGTTTTAATCACAAAGCAAGCAAATAAAATCAGCCATTCAGACATGCTGAAATAACTTTAAGGGCCTGATAAATTTGCAAGAGCAATCACAGTTGCAAATCAGAAGTCATTTAAAAATCAAAGTGCATCAGTCTAATTCAAGAGGCTTCCAAAGACCCACTTTCTTATCTGCCTCCAAAGTCAGAAAAAATTGAGTGTAATATGCTCTGATAACAACTTTCACGATTTCCTTATCTGAACAGAAATAGCACAGGGACTGTCTCACTAAGGTGACTGTAAATCAAAAATGAAACAACAGTTTTAGTGGAACCTCTGGGATTTATATCAGCTGAAGATCGGGCCATACCATTATAGCATACAAGCTGGCCATAAAGACAGCGCTAAATGAATCTTAAAAATTTTAAGAGAGATCCAATTTACTTTCAGAAATAGTCGGTGATTTACAGGATTCATATTCTTGTATTATTTTTATTATTATTTTATTAGATGGTTCATCCAGGGTCAACTGAGACTCCAGAGCTGAGCTGTGCCTGTTGCAGTGGCTAATACAAGACCTAATACTGAGGAAGGGAAGTCATTTCTATCCATCCCATACCTGGGCATACATTTATGCTGGGGAGTGGGGTGCTGCCTGGTAGAGAAGAGAGTATAGCACTGTGCTGCAGGCAGGCAGGCCTGGGGATAACTTTTCTAGAGCACAGCAAACTTTGTGGGTCCCAACAGGAGCATTGAGTTTGCCCAAACAGAACAGTTTTCAGCAGCATAAAACACTCTTAGCAGTTACATCCTGCTTGGTTCCTGAGGTACTACTCTGTGGTAACAGAAAATAATCCTATGTAAGCTAAAGGACAGCTTGTGGACATTGTCCCACATTTCTGCTTCATATAAATCTGGTGATCATCTTAATTAAAAAAAAAAAAAAAGGGAGTGGGTGACACAAGTACACACATGGATATAGTATTCTCATTTAGAAAGGCCAGAAAACCATAATTCCCCAGAAGAAAAATACTGGGCCAAATCCAAAAGTCCTCTTTCCTCAAAACTATTCCACAAAGACAAAGAGGGTGTCTGTCGAGGGATCACAAGCCATATCCCTTAGCAAAGCTGAGATAATATAGCAAAGTATTTTCATAGGTTGCCCCACTGTACGGAGTTCGGGAATAAATGTACACAACCAGAATCAATATTGCTTGCCAGTGGCTGAGAACCAGAGAAGATACAGTTTTGACTCCTTTTTTTCTTCTCTTTCTCTCTCTATGCCATCTTCAGAGCAGTTACAGATAGCTATCCAGCAGAAGATTTCAATGCTCAGGCTGAGTTCTGCAGCCTTTTTGTGGATCAGTTGTGCTCATTCTCAAGATACTTTTGACACTTTGAAAAGTATCTCAAGATACCTTGTAATAAGTGATGCTTTCATGATTATACGCAGCAGTTGACTGGTAGGCTGAAACAGCAACCTGTTTTACCCAAACTGTGTTTTTGCCCCACAGATGTCACCTGGACAGATATACTGTACCGTCAGTTGGTCCTTACGCCTGGAAAGAGTTTGGTCCCTTCTTCCCTAAGCCCTGACAGACAGGTGAACTTTTGCCATCAACCTGGGGGGAAGCTCCCCTTCAATTCCAGATGCATGAAATTAAATCTGTAAGTTTTGGTCAGCATTGCCATTGCTGGCTTTCACAGGGTTGTTTAAAAGGGTTTTTTCCCATTGTTTTTCCAAGGACCTGCCCAAAAATGTTTCCATCCAAACCACCATCACGCAAGACTCCAGCAGAGGAGCGAAGAACAATAGCGCACAAGGTTCCAAGTTCAATAGCAATTTCAAGGATTTCAGCTGTCACAGTTAATTAGCGGCAGTTTCTCTCAGGCCTCCTTTGCTTAACCCCTGAAGGACGAGGTTTGGAAAACTGCTGGTTGAGAGGGCACGAGAGGTCAAAAAGACCAGTTTTGTAGCAGCCAGGAATTATTAAGAAAAAAACTAAGAAATGGAATGCGTTGTGAAGTGAAAATTTCAGACAAAATGAGATTCAACTTCTATTTCCACTTTGGCTAAAGAGAGAGGCATGAGCCTGGAGGGTGGGGTCCGGAGTCTGGATTTTGGGCAGGGTTATTTTAGAAAGCTGAACACAGTCCAACTGTTGTTCTAGGGCAAGCACTTCCCAACTTTAGGGTATTTAAAAAAAAAAAAATCTGGATCCTGATCTGAAATCTGTGGCTTGGGCTTGTTTCTAAACATTTCTTTTTCTTGCAAAAAAGAAAAGGCATCGTATGGTAAGCCACTGTAGAAAAACACTGGAGCTCTGCTTGCTTACAGGAAACTACCTTGGCATGCCTTCCCTCCCAAAAGGTGTGGTTGCTAGATGCAAGACCAAAAGTCAGAAAAATTGGGAAATCCAATGTTCCCAAACACTGATGCACAAACCACTTCTAAATAATACACCGGAGCAGTTCCTGACTCCTCTGTGTGAAGACCCCTGACATCCTGAGCAAGCACCTCCACGCAGACCGTGTCAGAGGATGCCATCTGGGTGCAGCCTCTTCCCTCGCAGCTCAGGGAAGCAGTTCTTCCCCAGCAGCTACCAAGCTGCACCGCGAGGACTGTTGGCCTGTTGTGGTCACCACCTCCAAAAAAATAAGGCCCAGGACACACTACCCTTGCCCCAGTCCATAGCAGGTCTCATGACAAGGAGCAATCCCCATCATGTGGGCTGACACAGGACAAGCATCACCTGAGCCAGCCTAGGTCTCATGAGAGGGCCATGTCCCCTTGGTTGGATCAGGTGGTCATGGGGATGCCCCTTAGTTCAGGTTTTATCACACAGTGCACATGTCAGGATTAAAACTTGTCCCCTGACGCAGCCAGGGGATTGTGAGAGCTCCCCAGGCCAGAGCTTGAGAGAGGGGTCAATGGAGGAAAACATGGCACAGGGATTTCAACCTGCAATATGAGAAGACCTGTATTTTATAGGAGGTTAGCAGCCCTGCCAGGCATTGCTTGCCCTATGCAATGCTCTGAGCCAGTTTGTTACTCCTGCAGCAGAGAGATGGATTAAACCTGTGGGACAGAGGGAGCATCTGAGCAAGCGGGACACAGCAAGACTTAGTGCCTCAGCCTCTCCCAATGCTGAACACAGCCTCTTGCCTCATCTAGTCTCCAGACATGCTGCTACGCCTGCCCATGGGCTTGTCCAGCCTCTGCAGCTACTGGCAGGACCTGTCCTGCAGGAGCCTCCTCCACAGCTGCCCCCTTTTTTCCCCCATGCTCACACACGACTCATGGGCAGAAGCAGCAGCCCAGCTCTGCACAGGGGATCAGTGCAATTCTCTGGCAAAGCGAGATTCGAGGCCTGAGTCCTAGTTTGTCACCAGTCCCCTACCAGAGTGGGATCAGGTGAGTACCTTTGCCTGACTAGCGAAATGGGGCACCCTGCCGCCATCTTGCTCTGCTGCTTGCGCGGTGCATTGCAGAGCAAGAATCCATTAATCCACAGACAAGAAGCAGCCTCAGCTGGCTCTTAGCCCGGCTTGCTTTTATCCTGAACGCACATGAGGGCAGGGGCTGTCCCTTATATGTTTCTGCCACACTTTCCTGGACCTCACTGGGGTCTCGGGGCCAGCAGCACCCAGTCTTTGCTGACTCCATACAACATAGTACTTTGCTCCCTCTGTCTCCAGCTCAATGCATTCATGTCCTGTGAGTGCGAATGGTGTCACAGATGGGAACAGACCAAAATTAGGGGTTGTCCTGCGGGACACAGCAAAGGTAGCTCAGTAGAAATCAAGGGCCTATTCAGAATATCTGCGCTTTGGTGTTACCTGAGATAGATCATTTGTAGTTGCTGGTGGTATTCCTAAGCCTTCTGTCCACCTTGCAAACAGCAACAGCTGAAGCGTAGGTAAATCCTCCAGTACATCTCCAGAGAAAACAAGAGGCCCTCACATTCAAGGAGAATGCTTGTCACAGCCTCTCTGTGACAGCTCAGCATTTGATATGAATGAGGGGGGAAGCTGACAGCAGGTGGAAATCTTCAGGCTAATTACCTTGAATAATTTGCCTGCAGGTGCTGTGCAGGTGGTCTGAGCCCTTAGGCGTTGACCTAGGAAAGGCCATGGGAATCCTGCATCCACCACCGCTCCTATCTGAGCTGCAGGCCTGGCATGCTAAAAAAATCCAGATTCCACATTTTAATCCACAGTTAACAGTTTAGGGTTGTTTCCCTAAATGTTTTGAAGGAGGAGAAAAAAGTTTGATCCCCTGGAAAAGTTTAACTCCGTTCACGTCAGTAGCTTGCTACATGTCAGCTTTAAAATAACCCCAAAGTGGAGAACTTGCTTGCAGGTTGGAAGAGCATTCAGCAGCTAAACCCAGTAGGCATTTAAAAAACAAACCAAAACACACATTCTTTCCTGAGGCTGGCAAGGCAGCTAGTGGGAGTCACACCCACTTGAACAACGGCCCTCTGATGTTTTAAGATATTCTGGGGTTTTAGTTATTTAGTGACAAACACCCTGCTTCCTCGTGAAATGTGCTCGAATTCTCCAGACCACTGACTTGAGGGCTGCTACGTTAAGTTTTACAGCTATTTAACAGCTCTTTATTTTAAGCCAATTTCTCAGGATGTATGAACCTGGAGAGTCACAGTGATTTCTAAGGTGAATTAGTAATTTATACCAGTGAGAGCTAGACTCTTGGATTATCAGAAAAATCTCATTTCTGGAAACAAATAAAAAAGCTACACCAGTATTCCGTGCTTTGACATACAGGAATATGTTATGAAATAAGGTTATTAGTTTATGTTACATGCTCTACTGGTTTCTAAAATCAGATACATCACACATTTTTTTAATGTTGCATGTGCAATGCTTGGGTTTTATCCCAAGAAGCAATTATAAGCCTTTCCACACCCAGGGAACATGTTGGTCAAGACTGAGTATAGGCTCATCCCAAATTTACCAAGAAACTAAAGGCTTTGCTCACATGCTCAGGGCCAAACTTCTGGGTGGGGGTAGACAAATACTTCCTGGGGAGTTCTCATTCAGACTGCAGAAGATTCCCTTAAAATCCAGCATGGATTGAGGATGTGAATGTCCCCCCATGAATTTTAGGGTGAAGAAATTCGAAGTATTCAGAGTCTACTTCAAAATTCATTTTTTTTCACAAAAGTTGTCCTCTGGTATCAAAAGCTGAAATGCAACAAGGAGGTACAGAAAAGGATCAAAAGAAATGACTGTTCAAAGGAGGAAAGAGCGGTATTGAAACCAAAGGAATTCCAGGCTGTTTGGCATATCTGAAATTCATGTTCCTCCTTCACAACTGGGAACCTGCCTTACCATAAAAGAAACCATTATTTTATCACCTTCTTTGTGATACAAGGGGCACCTTGTGCGCACAGCGGGCTAGAACAGACCCAAGAGGCGATGGATTTTTAAGTTCTTTGAAGAGGAGGGGAAAGCAAATGGGGCTTGCTTTTGGTGCAGTTACAGGACAATTCTGTAGCATATAACTTTTTTAATAATAACTATGTGGAGACCTGTAACTGCTAGCATGTGTACACGTGGGTGTCTTGTCACCTCCCTCGACCCCGACGGTTTCAGAGTGTTTCCACAAGGAGAATACATATGCTGAGTTGTAGTCAGATGCCACTTCACTGCCGTTCTGTTTATTTTTAGGAAATGCAAAGTGATTCCCATGTGCAAGGACACGGTGGGATCAAACAGCAGGAGGCCGGTTCTTTGCTCACCCTTTAGGCCTTGTGCTTGCTACCATGCTGCCCCAAAGCTTTTGTACTTGTTCTTTTTCAGGATGTGCCTTATGTTTGCTTCACCCCTTGCTGTTCTTGCCCATTCTGCTCTATCAAATAGCATCAGCCCCTTTATTATAGGAAATAGGAATGTCCTGGGAATGCCTTGATATCCCTCTACCCTCACAACTCGTTTTTTAACCATTTGCCCTATGTTCTGCTCTGTTTTTTTCAGCTGCCACTAAATAAAGGGGCTGTTTCACAGCAGAAGGGAAGACAGCAGTTACGCCACCACCACCACTAACCCGAGACCGAACACATTCCTTGGGAGCCTGTTTTCCAGGGGAATAGCATGCTCTGTTGTCGTGGTTTAACCTCACCTCCTGTGATGCTACACGGAGTGAGTCGCACTGATCACACAACGGGCTCGAATAGGAAACCCCAGTCGCCCAGGAATCCTGGAAGTGATCATGGATTGGCCAGAGGGCAAAGATTTTTGGAATATCGCCAGAGGAGGAGGTAACGCGTGCTGAGGAGGCCCCAATGTATAATGAACTACCAGAAAATGAGAAGCAATATGCCCTGTTCACTGATGGGTCCTGTCGTGTTGTGGGAAAGCATCGGAGGTGGAAAGCTGCTGTATGGAGTCCTAAACGACAAGTTGTAGGAACTGCTGAAGGAGAAGGTGAATTGAGCCAATTTGCAGAAGTAAAGGCCATCCAGCTGGCTTTAGACATTGCTGACCGAGAAAAGTGGCCAGTGCTCTATCTCTAGACTGACTCATGGATGGTGGCAAAGTGCCCTGTGGGGCTGGTTGCAGCAATGGAAGCTGAGCAACTGGCAGCGCAGAGGCAAACCCATCTGGGCTGCCACAAGACATTGCTGCCTGGGTGGAGAACCTGGTTGTAAAAGTCCGTCACATAGATGCTCACGTACCCAAGAGTCGGGCCACTGAAGAACATCAAAACAACCAGCAGGTGGATCAGGCTGCTAAGATTGAAGTGGCTCAGGTGGATCTGGACTGGCAACATAAGGGTGAATTATTTAGAGCTCGCTGGGCCCATGACACCTCAGGTCACCAAGGAAGAGATGCAACA
>NW_008825612.1:2095412-2110214 GCF_000699105.1 Pygoscelis adeliae
TGAAAACGTACTGGAAAATATGAGACTTGAGCATGACACAGATGGTAGAGAATAAGGGGTGGGTATTGTCCTGGTTTCAGCAGGGATAGAGTTAATTTCCTTCCTAGTAGCTGGTACAGTGCTGTGTTTTGGATTTAGGATGAGAACAAAGTTGATAACGCACTGATGTTTTAGTTGTTGCTAGGTAGTGCTTACACTAGTCAAGGACTTTTTAGTGTTCCATGCTCTACCGGCTGAGAAGACCGTGAGCTCCGTCTGAGCTCTCTCCTATACAGACCTCCTGGGGGATTTTTAGTCTTCCTTCTTGTTTTTATTCCATCTGTCTTTTCAGAGAGTCCCTGGGGAATATTTATTCTTTCTTTGGAATCTGCTGTATCTTTCATAAACTCTTTCTCGCTTCTCCTATGAAAACATATCCAGGACTGAACTCCTTCCAGTTTCCGATTTAATTTTATTCCTGGGCAGTTTACATCCAGTTGTTTCCATGCTGTGATTGTGCCTTAACTTGAGTAGCTCTTTTCCATCCCTGGTGTTCTCCCCCACAATGTGTGAACTGTAAATTATCTCTTTTCAGGGCTCCTCACATTTCTTTTTGTTTCAGATGGGCTGCCTTGAGCTTATCACAGACCACTTATAAACAGTTTATGAGTTCCCCTTCAAAGACTTTGGCATGCGTCAGGATATCGGCTAGATACAACACACTGGACAAAAGACACGTACCACACAGCAGCCTCTTTATTAGTGGATGGTACATTTTCAAGCTGAAAGCCATCTCTTTGCAGGAGTACAAGCCTTGTCTTGTACTAAGGGAAGGACTTTTCTCTTCCTGCCTTTTGTATCCACGACTATTTTTCCAGATCTAATAAGGAAAGCCCGGCTGAATCCACTACAGCATTCTGAATGCCATCTCTTCATGCAAGCAATAGCCATCTTTTAAAATGATTGAATTTAGCTTTCCAGCGTTCACTCAGAAACTGGTGCTGTCATCTTATTTCATAGTAAGAACTGGATGAAGGTCAGGGCTTGACTGCAGGTTTAATTATGCTTAGTTAATCCATTTTCTCAGTAGTGCATAAAGCCTCTTCTCCTTTTGTTACTAGTAAGTGGTAGAGTGATTGCTTAATGAGCCTGTTTCTGCCAGTACCTGGACCAGTCTTAACACCCATACCTCTATAAGATCTGGAAAATAAATCCTGATTCCTTTTCAGAAAGTGTCTTAAACCGTTGTTTTCCCCCATTTAGAGGTACTGCCCTGTGCTGGCACTAGTGCAAGGACAATTCTGAGAACTTACTTGCACTCTACCTTTGTCTTCAGCCCTTTGCCCCTCCACACACACATTTATGATTGATAGCCATGTTTTGCAGTCATTCCTCATTTTATAATATTCTGCTGTTTACCAGAAATGCTCAGTAGGTGAGCAGGAATCCACACTTGCTCCACAAAAGCCCAGATTCCCCGAACCTCTGTGCAGGTCTCAACCATGCTGCACTTTTCCTCTCTTGGAAACCTATCGCAGGAGGAAGTTATGATTGTTTCTGTCCCTGGAGGCGAAAGGAGTCATGCATGGCAAATGAGGTGCATGTACCTGCCCTCCCAACCCTGAACCACATGTTAAAAAGGGAATTTCCACCTGAAATTGTGAACACCTTTCCTCACTCTGGCCTAATGAAATTCAGAGTGGTCAGTAATTCCTTTGCTACTTTGGCTACTCAGTCTTTGGGCTCAGACCCCAGAGATTCAGTTTTTAATCCCTGTTTAAGTCCTTTTTGGACAGATTTCCCCCATCACTGACACCAATCAAAGACTAGGTTTTGGATCCCTTGTTCTCTACCTGTTTTCACATGCCTACGTCCACTGTCTGTGCGTGCTCCCGATGGCTATGTTCAGTTGCCAGCGTACCTCCTCTCCTGCTGTTTGACTGCCATGACCTAAACCCCCATGAGCTGACGTCTGCAGCTTTGTGTCACTCCCTTCGCTAGCCCATGCTGGGGGAGAAGCTTGTATTGGGCACTTCCGAAATTCTGTTCTGGATTATTTTGTATGGTTAAGGCTTTTTCTGCAGCCAGGATTTTTTTTTCTTTAATTGCAAAATGAAAGACTGTAACAGAACTATTTTTCCTCCTTTTTATGCCAGTGCAATTTTTCTTGTTCTACGGAGATTGAACAATGTTTCAACTCACAAGCCACCAAGTACCCCCTCTCAGCAGCACTACATTCAGAATTATCTACTTGCATAATCCTCTGTAAAAGCTGCTGCTGCTTCTAATGAATAGCTGCAAAGACCAAATCATGTTCTATAAATCATGTCCACAGCCACTTGGAGTGGCTTTTTTTCTTTTGCTGATACTGAATGTCAAAGCCCACTTGTGAATTTATAAACAGATCCCTTGCCAATTCATCCTGGAAGACCTCACTGTGCCAGGAACACACATTTCCTCTGCTTCTCTGCCCTCCCAAATAGGGCATCTCCCTTCCCTTCACTTCAAGCTTTTGACTCTTCCCAGGCCAGCTTAGGTTAGCGGCTGGTGCCAAACTGTATACCAAGGACTTGTACAAAGTCTAGATAATTCAGCTTTTTTTTTTTCTTTTCAATCTGGCAGTAAGTCTTGCAGCAGCCTCAACGCTGGGCTACTCGGGTTCATGCTTACAGTAAACCCACCTGTGTTCATCCTTCCCAGTCAGCCTTTTAGACCATAATGTCGAGCTAAGCTGAAAAACCTTTGAGGAGTCTTCCCTTCCCAGTGCAATTTTGCATTATTTGAGAAAATAAAACCTCCCTTAATCGCACTTCTCAGAGTTACTGATGGGTACAGAGAAGTGCTACAAATGTCTTGGTTTAGCCAAATTCTTTAGCTGGCCCAGCTCCCACATCAAGAAGGCTGACTTTCACTGTCCTCTGGTGATCCTTCTGTCACCTTAGTCAGGCAATTTTTCAGCCTCCAAAAAGCAATTGCAGGATCAGGAATTAATTTGCTGCATCATCATCTTCTGCATCATCAAGCACTATATAACTGGAGGAATATAAGAAAATACATCGGTCCTTTTTTAGGCTACATTTTTAGGCTTTTTCAGGTTACATCAATCTATTTTTAGACTAAATAACTAACCTTTTTACTCACCTTCTGCTGGTTAGTCCTGACAGCAGGAGGATTGTTGAAAGAGATGTATGTCGTCTATGTTGGGAAGTGAGTGTACAGGGCAGCCTCTCATCATCCGTTCCAGCTGCCAGTGCTCTTTGTGCCCAAGTTGTGCATGGGGAAAGGGCATAATGGAAAAAGCGTATCTGGCCGTAGCAAAGGGAGGAGAGGACCAGCAACCACCACATTTCCTTCCACGTAAAGTTAAAGTCAAAAATGTAGCAGATGGGTGAGTTTAAATGTGTGCTACCATTCACTTGTCAAGAAGGTCCACAGTTCTTCATAAGAAATGGTAGTTCCTGTAATGCAGCACGATCTGAGGTGAGATGATTGAGTTTTGGTTCAAAGTTTGAGTTTGGTTTTTGGAAAGATAAAACCCCCCCCCACTCTAAAGAGGTCAGTGATGCAGCTTTGTTATATGGTGTAAAATGTCTGAGCAGATGAAATGATGGCATGTTAAATGGTAATTTAACATAGAAAAAGCCATAGTGAGAAGCAGGGACTAGACATGAAAGCCAGGCAAATCCACATGAGCAGCTCTGCACACATGGTTCAGTGGGGGCCCTTAATCATTGGAGCAATCCCCGGAGGGCAGAGGTGGATTGGTTTGTATCTTGTCATCTCTTCACATGAAGGGATGGAGCTTGGGGCGGGGGTAGGGGGCAGTTATGTGTTAGGCAAACACAACATAAGCTTTAGTCAAATGTAAGCTATTTAACTCAGAAAGGAGGTAAAAGTGGATTAAATTTAATATCCAAGACATTAGAGCAGATGTTAAAGTCCCTCTGGGCTTCAGCCTCTCTGTTCATATATAGTCAAGGATTTTCTGGGTTAGAGCCAGTTTTTCCAGTGGAGCACCTTGCTTGAAAATCTTTTGGGTCTTTTACTCCTTTGGGACACAACCCAAACACTGCTTATCTGAACTTGTCCACTTTGCTCTTTTCTTTTTGGGAACCTGGCAGGGAACATCTGACCCTGTAAAAGCATTGCGGGGTGTTGGGGCTCTCCCCGTTCCTGTCACAAATAGCCTATTACATACCACCAAAAAAAAAAAAAAATCAGTGCAAAGGGAGACGAGCACTTTATAATTAAGACCACTTAAATAGTTTTCCTGGCTCCATTTTACAAAATCTGAGTCACCCTGGCTCAAATTGGGAGGAATCAGTGTTCAAACCTGCAGAGATATTATCTGCTTTTGAAATACTTAGGAAAACTCTCAGCCTTATTTGGAAAAGTGAAATCTGCCGTGATAGCCAAGGCCTTGATTTACTGGGAGGAGAGAAGGGTCCTAAACACCTTCGCCCTCCAGATTAACTCCTGCTCTGTCTGTGTGGCACCCTGTGGGGCTGCTGGCACCTCAGACATCTCATACTTGTTCCCAGACTACCCCACGCGTCCCAGGCAACCTCCCCAAGGGCTAAAGCCCTCTTTCCCCTATTAATGCAAGACCATGTAACACATGGTCCTACATCAGTGACATAGGCATGGAGGCACAGCCCTTCTCCCACGCCTCCCCTCCAGGACCAGGGCCACAGCGCTGGGTTCAGGCTGTGGGAGGGAGAGAGGGAAGACAGATATTTCCCTTACCTGCCATAGAGTATCACTACCCTATAGCCAGCATGAGGTGCCAGCAGGATTATGGTGCTGGGTTCATGGGGCAGAATAGACCCCGTGGCGCTGTGCTGACAGCAGGAAAGCCACCCTGGGCGGCCGGGGCTGGGAGATGGGAGCTGGCTGTGCTCACAAGAGCCGGCGGGGTGTGTGTAATGGTTCTGCATCCAGAAGACCGGCAACATATCACTTACGTTTACATAGTCACCAGTAACAGAAGACCTGGCAGCTCCTCAAAGATGAGCAGAGGTTTGGAAGTCAAAGATATTTTTCATTCCCGAGCATTTCCCTCATACCCACTGGGTGCCTTTGATTGTATTCTGCAAGCAGAATAAGGCAACCAGAAGTGTGTAAAAATGGTGGAAAAAACCCACCCTCCTCAATTTGACACAAATTTTTTACCATTTGCTAGAGGACGGCTACACCCCCCCTCAAAATGTGAGTTTCCTTCATTATAGAAATACTTTATTTTTTTTTCCTTTAAAAGCCAATGGAATGTGGACATGAAAAATTTCACATTTAGAAGCCAACTTTTCATCAGGGTTTATCCTTTTGATTTGGAAACTGGCTCATTTAAGCTGGAAAATTCTGTGAAATGTTGCAATAAAAGAGGCTTTATTTTTGCATTAGCTAAAATATGCACACACAGAAACTCAAGTGATACAAAAGCAAGCGAAGAAGTGCCCAGCCCCTAAGCTCCGAGTTGCTTAAAATTCCTTGTTTCAAGTACAAATGCTACATAGACCCTTGCCATCTCTAATAATAATGCAAGCTGCCACCCAACAACAGCATAATATTTCCACTAGGCAGTGTATTTTTCCCTGTGAAACACAACTTAGCGAATGTGGCTTCAGCTGCCTAAATGTCATCTCAGGCTGTTGCAATCTGCTGTAAACTTTCAAGATACTAGTCATATGTCATAGACTCACAACAGTTTCTGGATTTGCTTTAGGACTGAAATGTTCCTGGGCAAAACCAATTCACTAAGGAAGAAATCCTATCCTGTTTTTTTTCCTCATTCCCTAAAAGTAGCTTCTCACTGATTTTTTCCCCCCTTTCTTGCCTACTTCTGTGCATGCCATTTTACTTTACAAATCAGTTCCATCCCAGTTCCAGCGATCAGAAATGGCAGTATCTTGCTTTTCTGTATTGCAAAGTAGTCAGTAATTGCACATACTGTTTGAGAAAAAAAAGGAGAATCCAAATCCAGGATAGGCTTCTGGCCAAAGCAGCTCAGATTTTCCATCTCATCTGCAACTGAGACATGACAAGCGCAGGTTAGGACCGGGCAGCAGCCTCCAACAGCAGCAGCCCTATTTCTGGCAATCTTCTCTCCAAAGTTGGTGCGTGTGACTCAAGTTATGGGCGTTTAGACCAAATACAGTAAAACTAGGTACGAGGAAGATACATTCAGACGCTGAATCAAAGTTTGAGGGAAGGGTAGGTTTTTTACGTTCATATGAGGCCCACATATACGTGCTGGCAGATATTTATAGAGCGTGACTGTATGAACTCTGATCTACAGTCAAGAAGTGGGATAAGTTACATGAATTCAGTGCTGCTAGTTCAACATAATTTCCTTTCAACACCATGACCAAATTGCCTTGATTTTCACACCTGTAAAATGGGGATAATACTTATCCCTTTTACAGGGGATAGCGTTATAAACATTAGTTAAATTATTTGGAGAAGCACTGACTTCATACTGTAAAATAACTTTATCTGTACTAGCTGGTATTACACAGGAGGAGCGGAAATCTAAACCAGGAAAGTGAGGGAGAAAGAAAGCATAATTTCCTGTCGGTATGATGTACTCTGCAAGTGCGACTAAGAATATAAAACCAAGGGACCTTGCAAGAAAAGGTTTTTTCAGCCTGCTTTCCCCCCTTTCACCAGGTTGTTCTCATGCAAAGCCACGGTCCTCAGTAAAGGCATTCCTCATTTACCCAGTGTGCGAGGAGAACCCGGTCCTTTCACCTAAAATCAATTTTCCTTAGGTTCCAGAGCAGCTGTGGTGCTATGTGCCAGCGACTCTCTCCTGTCTCGCATGCCTGTGCTGTGCGCAGTTGTCCCCTCTGGTTGCAGAATAAATTAGAGGAGCCACCACGGTACAGCTGAGAAAGCAATGGAAAATCCAGCCAGCCAGGAAGCTTTTTCTTCTCGATTTCTGTGAAGTTCTCCACGTTTGGCAAGCTTTGTAAACTCAGTAGTGGGAACTGAAAAGGAAAAACCATCACATACAATTTTTCTGGGGCTTGCAAAAGTAAAATAAATCAAGAGATAAAACAGCAAGGCATCTGCGATACAAGATTTGGTTCGTGAATGTTCAAAGCATTTAATCTCTGTCCCTCCGGCTTCCAATTCTGTTTGCTGGGACTTTATTATTTTACCTATTTTGTAAGGTATAATCATTTATATCTCAAGAATTTTCTGGCCATGTTCCATATTCCCCTTTGCATGACTTGGATAATCTCCATAATGCTGTCCATCTGTCCCTCTTTTCTGCCTTCTGATTTATCATCTGAAAATTTTCCACGTGACACCAGTGAAGTCCCCGTTGTCACCAGTGGGGCCAGCCGTGCCGCCTCCTCATTTCCACCCCTTTGCTGCCTCGTCAGAGCTAGGCCAGGTGTCTGTGTCTGAGCCACAGTCAGAGTGACTGTGCTCAGGCAGACGGGCACCCCCATATCCCCCCCTCCAAGGGGCAGGCACGAGGGGAGCTTACCATTGCCGCCACAGTCCTGTCCATCCATCCACTGTGCCATAGTACATCCCCTTTTCCATCCCTTCACCCGGAGCGATGACGAGTAGCGTAGCTTAGGTTAGCACGGGAGACCTGGGGAGCCGCCGCAACCCCAGCGTGAAGCTGAGACTTCACCAGCAGCCCCTGGCCCTGGCAGTCTGCACGGAGGAGACAAGCAAGGGGTGAAAGAGAGGTCGGGAAACAGCCCAGTGTGTACCTGCAAATTGGTGGAAGACCTGAAAATAGACCCTGCTGCCTCGCTTTATTCAGTCCCACATGGACTCCTCTGTCTCCAAATTCCAGTTATCCCAGGGGTCGTGCAGGGACCCCTGCCCCCAACAGGTCTCTGTCATGCCCGTTGGTAGATCTTAGCTACGGCTGCTTAATTCTCATTAAATAGACAAGGTTTTTTTAATCTTCTTCCGAAACAAGGAGCTGAAGCCTTACAACAACATCTCCTAGGAACTTTCAGCTCTCCTTTGGGGAGATATTTCTTTCTATTGAAGGGAAAATTTCCCAATAACTCTCTTCTGCTGCCAGGCACCGAGACCAGAGGCAGCACCGTGCCGCTCCCTCATCATTTCCTAAGGGACTCACACATCCCAGGCTGTGTCCTCTACCTTTAGTTTCCCGTTCTCATTCCAGCCTGTCTGCTTGAATTCATTCAAAGGTGTAAGAAAAAAAACCTCTTGGGGACAGTCTGTCCCATGCTGCACCCACCACCGTAAAACCTCGGCTGCCATACTACTGGTTCTTATCAGCTATCACACCTTAAAGTATAGAAGGTGTGTCTAATATTAGCCAGGAAACGTCACGGTGAAGACCTGGACTTTTTCAGCTAATCGGTATTAATAACTTCCTATGTTTGAAGACAGCCCGTAGGAAATGCAGCCTGACTCATCTACCCTGTAATTAGATGAACTCCTCGAAAAAGTGCAGGTGGCTGCACCACAAAGGCACATTAGCCAAGGTGCAGAATATGCTTCTGACCAAAGGGCAGATAATAGCAGCAATAATTTCCTTCCACTGATATAATATAAAAAAGCAATATTTCTGACAGATTTGGCATCTGGCTGAGGCTGGAAACTCAAGCAGTCATTTTTTTTTCTCTCTCTTATCTCACTCAAGGGAAATCTGTAATATGCACAAAGCCTTGATTTATATTTTTTACACTCTCAAATATTACTGGAAAACAATTATGCAGTGAAATTTCATTAAAAACAGAAGATATTCAGGCCTATTTGCTATATAGGTTATACCTAGACTGTGATTCTTACCAAAGATATTTGTTTCCTGTGTTCTTTTTTCCTGCCAAGTTCAGCCATATATCACTTTTATGTATCTGAAGGCCACGGCGTAATGCAATATGAAGCTATGAATGGGATAAAGTTACATATTCTCCATCGATTTTCCATTGTATCCATTATCTTTAATGCTGGAATGCAAGTTAGTGCGAGGGCCGGAAGCCTCCGCACCTCCGCGCTGACTGCTGCCTTATGAAAACCATCCCCCGGGGGCAGATAAAGTCAGCTGCAAGTTGCAGAGAGGAGACAGGAGTCCCCCAGAGTGTCCGGCTTAATGGGGGAAGTGGGTGGCTCGCCGGCCTGTAGGAAAGAGAGAAGGAGAAGGTAGGCTCAGGGAGGGGGACATGAGGGGCTGGGAGGGAACCGGAGAAGGGCTGGAAGTGAAGGCAGGGGAAGGAGAAGAGAGAGGGCGAGGAAGGGGGCATGACAGATCTGCCTCAAGGCTTCTTAGCAGTGGAGAAATGCTTTCTGCATGCTTAACAAAGGACGAAAAGAAAGAGATTTGTGGTCCGTGATGCTGCTGTGATGCTGTTGTTCCCTGCTGCAAAGTCCCCCAGGCACCACCAGCATCGCTTCGCTGCCCAGGAGCGCAGCAGGGCGGCTGCTGAGGGTGCTCAAAAGCCGTTGCTCCCCAATCCTGGGTGTTGTGGAAAGCAGGCTGAGGGCTCACTGCTGTTGCTGCTCAGCCCCGTGGGTCAGGATGAGCAGGGAGGGTGCAGAGCTTGCCACCATGGCAGCTCAAGCCAAAGGCTGAGCATCGGTGCCCACGAGCAAGGGAGATGAGCAGGACGGGAGGATGCAGCTGCATGGAGAAAGCAGGACGCTCGGGAGGCTTGCCGCCCAGATGGGCCCAATTGCGCGGGGACTAGATGTTAACACTAGCTCTCTAACAAGCTTCTCAAATCGCATTTTTTAAGGCCGTGTGTTAACAGAAAACAACTGTTCAAATTTAGCAAGTCCCAGCACCACTTTCACCCTTGTTACGTCTGGGCTGCAGGAGTAAGAAACACCACTGCCACTTAATTTTTCATTCCTCTCGCAAAGGGCTAGAGCGGTTAGTCATGCGAGTGGTCACCTTGGACGATCCCACGCAAGCAATCCCAGCAGGATTTCTCCATGTGTGACTAACTGCTCCTCCTGGGAGGCCGGAGCTTCCCACTGGGAAGGCAAAGGACTCCCCATTTTAGCAGCAGAGTTGTCTGTAATCTTAACTCCACAGTCACCGCTGCTGCCCCTGTAATGTATTTTTAAGATCAAAATTCTTCTGCAGGACAAGTGACCTGTTCGTCTTCGTCTGGCCTTTACTGCTCTGGCTACTCTTGTTGACATCTGTGACTAATTCATGATCTATGAAACCGAGCTGTGACCAATACAAAAAATCTTTATTAAAACCCTGCCAGGTTGATCGGCAGGCATTTCTCGGGAAAGCTGCTCAAGAAGAGCCAGCTCTGAGCAACTCCACAGGACATTTCTGGAACGAACATCTCATCCCAGCTTACCTTGAAGCACATCAGCTCGCAGCTGTGGACAAGCCACCTTGCTTCACCTATAACCCTGGGGACAGAGCTTAGGGACCTTCATGCAAATTTTCCTTCAGTTATTTGTCCTCGTAGAGAAGAGGCTCAAGCCAACACAGAGCAAAACCTTTCCAGCTAGCGCAAGAAAAACCTGGTACCTTGTTTTGCTATTTTAGCAGGGGGAGTGCGTGAGCCAGGCTCCTTCCCGCCTGTCCCCCTCGCTGTATGTGTGTACGTGCATGTGCTGCGCAGCAGGACCCCTTTTCTCATTTAAACAGCCAATTAAAGCCTACTTTGGCACTTAGCACATGACATCAACTTGCAGTACTTAAGCTGCCTAGCACAGTGTGAATTTAATTTGATAAAGGGGCAACTAATAAAGATCTTGGAAGGCTGGTTAAAGTTCATTAAGCCTTTCCTTTCAAGGTACACTTCCCTCCAGTGCAAAAGCTTGCGTCTTTTTTTTTTTCTTTTTTTTTTTTTAAAGCTGTGTTATATCCTGCCACCAGAAAAAGGTGCCTGTGTCACATCCCGACAGGGTATATTTGAAGTCTCACTGTCAAAGTCATGTCAGGCCTTGGTTCTTTGCCCAGAAATGTGCAGAAAGAAAAATAAAAGCCCCTTTCCCTGAGTGCGGGGCGAGGAGTGCAACGCGGGTTGGTGCAGGCAGGCTCCTGAGAGGGGAATTGGGCTTCTGTCACACTGAGCTGCATTCATCCTCCTCTTGAGCCATCCATAATTCCAGATGGCTTTCATAAACAGATGAGGAGGCTCCTCTGAGTTCACTGGTTTAATGAAGCCCGTATGGCTGACTCATGTAATAAGTATTTAATCATGCTGATGAAAATAATTTTACAAACTTCCACCACACACAGTGCTGTTCCCTGTGCAGCTGTGGAGCTGATAACACAACATCACAGCCAAGGAACCTCTGTTTTCCAGAGAGTCTCCAGGTGCCTGCCTTGACTTTCATCAAGGGGTTATAAACGTGCGCACGCATTTGTGCATTGCCACCCTCTAACAAGGACCCGTTCATCTTTGAAAATACTCATCAAATCACCTACGGAAGTGCCACAAAAGGAATTTTTTTTTAAGCTCCACATTCCCCGTGCAGCTGTTTCAGAGGTCACTCAAGGGTTAACACTTCAGTGTTTACATCTTCTCATTAGTTTCTCTTTGTGCTCTCAAATGCCCATGCCTTAAAAATTTGCAGAGCTTAAGCGGTCTCCATTTGTAAACAGAGAAATGCCACAATACCTTGCAAATACTGAGTCGTCTTAGGTGGAAATTGTTCCTCTTGTCAGCAGAAGTCATCGTCAATGCCATGAAGGACATGGGCCTTCATCGTTTCCAGAGCATGGACCTAAATGAACGCATGTAAGTCCATCACGTGGCAACCGGTAGTCCACACAATTTCAGCACATTTTAAGCTAGCTCCAGAAAGTCAGTCCTCCTCCTCTCCTCCAGAGAAAACCCAGAGCTGATGTTCCCTTCAGAGCAGGCTGCATGCAGAGGGTGGGGGTGACCTCCCTGGGGCAAGGCTGGGGGCCTTAGACCTGTTCTCGTGTGCTGTTGTCACCCAAATAGTCCCATGTGGGCTGGAAGACTCAATGTCAAGATTTGAACTCATTCCTTGGGGGACAAGGTCCATAAATCACCACCTTGGAAGGTCGGGAAGGGCTGGAAAAGTCAATGAGGTCTGAGAACGAGAGAGGCCATCTTGCATGGGCTGTCGCACTGAGAAAGTTCCAGGTGCTCTGCCAGGTACTGAGTTTGTTCCCGTGAAAGGCTGAAAGAAGAAACATTAACTCTAGGGCTGGATTCATGTTGTCATGTTTGTCCTTACCTTTACAACTGGCTCAGCACCGTTCAACAGGTCCGGTCACTTCTTCTGAGAGCTCTGGGAAAAGAAAGACGATGAATCCCATACTGTTCTGCACAGGCTCCTGGCCACAGAGCGAGGGAGGTACCCCTGGTTTTATCTACACGGAATTTTGTGGATCAGTCCAAATTTTCACAGGCAGATATTTTTTATCATCAGTTGAATTAGATTTAATTTTAAGTGTTGGGGACAAGGCCACTTGAAGACCTTTGATGTATAAGATTATTTTTTCCAAATGTCTGGAAATGTTGAAAGCTGAAGGTGTGTTTGCAGTATGTTATCAGTTACAAGATTGCTCACATCCTGATGGGGAAAAGGCTTATTTTCTGACATGAGACCAAAGAAAATCTCCACTTTGTGTCAGCTTCCTTTTGTAAGCAATTTATTGTTCAAATCACTGCAATGTAGCACGGTGTTCATGGCTTTAGAAACTGGGTTTATTTTAATTCCCCTCGCTTGATTTTACAATAGACATTTTTTCACTTCTAAACATGCACATATGTTGAAAAGATACCAGTACAGGCTGAACAGGAAGATGACTGTGATCCTGCCTCGTCCACTTACAAACAGTCTGCCCGGTACCCCATGCTTTCTGATTGACTGAGATGCCCTTTGTGCATACTAGGTGCTGCTATAAATAGTTGCTCCTTGGTGGTTAGTGTTTAAGTCTTCAAGATTGGGAAGTCTTCTGGTTAACTTTGAATCACATTGCTGTAGGACCTAGATATACGCAGCTCCAAATAACTGGAGCATTATGGTCTTTAGAGGCTTGATAACGAAATCCAGAGTTCACTTTATCCAAGTGCTTCATCCTCCCGTTCGTGAGCTTATGAATTTTGGAGCTGCAGGATCAGACTCTGCAAGTGCAGGAATTCTGCACCCCTTCTTGTATCTCACTTCAGAGCACCTAATTAAGTTGTCATCATGACTGTTCAGAAGAGCACCTTAAATAGAAAAACACTGGAACACTGGAGAGGTCTCAATTTCCTTGGTTACGACTTCAAACTCCGGAGCTAAAGGACACCAAAAAGAGAGTTTAATGCTTATAAATCTTGCAGTGCGAACTGATTCATGACTCAGACAAAGTGCCCAAGTCCGTACGAGTCAGGAGAACAACCCTTTAAAACACAGTTCGCTACTATTGCTGGAAACCTTAGCCCACTGGCTTCACACTCAGAAGGTTTAAGCTGCAAATGGCAGGAGAGGATTTATGTGTTCCTCCGAACAAAATACGTCAGGGTAGGAAAACTTGACCCGACAGTTCTGAGACATGCCTGCCGTAAATAACCGATTGATTGGCTGACTCGCAAAGCCATTAGCAGGCGTGAGGTGCCTGCTGAGGTTCAGGCACCGCATAAAATGCTGGAGGTGCCAGCAAAATGGACACGGCAATTGGCTGTGCAGTCATCTTCCAGCAGGCAGCTCGGGAGGGCTCGTGAAAAATGGAGCGGCTTTCATCTCGCTCATTTGACACCGTAGCTCTGGAAGGGGACTGTGCGTGGGATCCAGTCTGTCGTGGGCAAAGGGGGAAGAAAAGAGAGATAAAATGACCACCTTGTGCTCGAGCAGTAAATCATCTGGAGGAGTAAAAGTATTTCAAATTAAGTTGGAGATCCTGCCTTGACAGTTGCAGATGATGAGTCTTTCATGCTGTAAATCACCACAGCTGCCAAGTGGCACTGGTAGGTCTGAGCTAATGGGGCTTTCCACCCCCTGAAAAGTGGCAGCAACAGTTATAGGAGAAGGGAATTTGATGACTCAGGTCACAGGCTGTCAGGTGAGAGGACCAGAGGTTATGTTTTACTATCTGAGAATGGGTCATTTTTACCTTTTCCCTCCATCCTTTTCCTTCCCAAAGAATGCAGGCGATGCACCCATCTTCACTCTCACTGCTGCAGCCACACTTTCTGGACTTGGGTTGATCTTTTTGCACTGTCCCACCCTGATGGCAAAGGGAAAGATAAGAGCAGTGGAAGTCCCCTGGAGCTCTGCCTACCAAGCCTTTCATTCTGGAGAAGAGCAGGCAGTAGGAAGCAGAGCAGACATGATGCTGGTCTACTCCAGACACTCATTTATACCAGAGACATACACACTGTGCAATTGAGTAGGAATCTGGGTGTAAATGGCTACATAAACAGCAGTGTAATGATGAACCAGAGCCAGCTCCTCAGGGAGGCCGCGGCGTCGGGCATCAGCCTTGAACGAGCAAAGACGGGGCCTTGTTCCAGTATCAAACATGAGATGAGAACCGACGGCTGGGAGATAAAAGGCAGGTAGGGAGCACGTGGGTATGTGAAATTACATTCAATCTGATCCTGCTCAGAGTCTCAGGTTCTTTCCAAGCTGTTCCAGCTCAAGGAGATAGTGGGCCAGCTCCCAAGGACCAGCTCCCCTGGTGGGTACCTCTTCCTGTGTTAGCCAGATTGCCTCTTGTACTGGCTTTTAGAGGAGTGAGAAAGTCTTCAGTCCTGGCGCTGCCACCACTCAAACCCATTGGCTCTTTCAGAACCAGAAGATTCCTCCGCTGTGTAGGACTTGGTTCCCCCAGACAGTTTTTCATTTTATGGATTAGATTCAACAGCTTTTTTTTTTTTTTTTTTTTTTTCT
>NW_008825612.1:2110323-2118854 GCF_000699105.1 Pygoscelis adeliae
TTGGGTCCCCCCAGACTTTTTTATTTTTTGGGGTTTAGTCACCAGAGTTTTTTTTTTTTTTTTTTTCTCTCCAGGGAGTGAAGGCCCGCAAGGGAAGAATTGGTTCCAAATAACTGCATTTACGCAGTGTGCAAATATGCACTGGCCAAGTATTGACATGCTGCTGCCCAGGTGGTTTCCTGGTGGCTCCTAAAACATCAGAAATGGTGAGCACCAGCAGAGGATTAATCTGCTTACAGGAATCTGGCCCTATTCCGATGAACTACAAGACTGTACAAGCGTGACTGTGCCTAAAGTCTCACTAGCTAATCTCAGTTTTTATTATAGTACCCTGCTATCCCAGCAACGTCTTTCAAAGAGGCAAAAATATCTCGGTCTCCCCACCCAGCTCTAGTCCCCCCATTTTAATGCCACGAAGATACATACTTGCATGCAGTGCTGTCAGAAGAAGCATCTGCTTGAACAAAGCTTCCAGCAGAGCAATCTGCAGGACAACGAGCACCACTGGAGTGAAGACCTCATCCATGCTCAAAGCACTGTCCCCAGAACTCGTGGCATTGCTTTAGTCAATGCATTCAAAACACGGAGGGTTGGCATTGCTGGAGAGTGGTATTCATGACTCCTCTTCACACCGGTTTGGCCTGTGGTCTCTAAAACTGGAAGCTGAAGTAACAGGCACAAGAAAAAAAGAGATCAGCTAAGTATTTCCCATCTCTGGAATATGGAAAGATGAGGGGTTCCCAGATCGGATGGGGTGTCTCTGCTATCAGGAAGAAAAGGGAAAAGAAGGTCAAGGGAGAGGGACTTTGTGTCTGGAAAACACCGAAGAAACTGCTGCCAAATACTTTGAATTTATTCTCCCTTTTTTTTGTTGTTCTTTTTTTGAACCGAAATCAGCCTTAGGCAAGGGATTGGAGGCAAGAAGCTGTTGGGATCTTGCTTCTGTTTTGCAGGCAGTAGTTCCTTTGAATTCATGGGCTTTTCATATAAATTAGGGAGATAAGAATGAGCATATTTAAGAAGAACAGGAGCTCAGCATCTCCTCTCTGACAGTAGTCAGTAATAAATGCTTTGGAAACAAGTATCAGAAAGGGAAGAGCAGTTGCCCCACGCCCAGCCAGCTTCTAGCTCACAGTAGTTTAGGGTCTTCTGAAGACAGATGTTGTATCCCTACGGCTTCTGCAGTGAACACGCACTGTTTGTGCTGTTGTCCATGAGTTTGTTTAATCCTATCCTTTGAAAGCTTTAGCCACCACCACATCACTACCGAGGCGTTCTCAGTGCCATGAAGCCTGTTAGAAAAGTAGTACCTTTTGCTTCCTTTAAACTTGCTGTTGGGCAATTTCTTTAGGCACCATCTAGTCCTGGTTTTATGGGATAAAGCGAATACCGGCTCCATGTTCACTTCGTAACTACCTAGGGCTCAATCCATGTCCCCTCCTTGCTAGCTTCTTTCCAAGAAGTGTCTTACTCTCTTTGAACTGCCCATTTTTTGGAAACCTAACACTACATTTTGTACGAATATTTCGCTACAGGAGAGAAACGTACTTGATTTTGGAAGTGTCATTTTAATACACACAGCGCAAATGTTTATAAATACCTACCTGCACACAGACACGGTGCTTGTCAAAACACATTCAAAGGATACCTAGGTTCTTTCGTGTATTACATACTCGGAGTGAAAATAACCAGCTATATTTAACCCAGATCCAAGCCCAGACTAAATTATTTTAAAGGTCAATTAAAGAACAGAAAATCTCACTAGCTAAGAGATAAAAAGCTCCCATTCATCTGCAATTCCAAGAGCTTTAACAGAACTAAAGCACAGAATGAGAAATTGTAATTAAGTACAATTTCATATAAAAATCATTGACAACTCCAAGTTTCTATACCTGCCAAGACCTGAATTCCGATGACTGCATTTGACCTACAGCAGTTGATGGAAACTCCATCACTCACCGCGCTGATGTAGTTGTTTGGAAACCAACGGCTCTTGGCAGAGAAAATACATTTCAGCTTCTGTTGAATGACTGCACATATGATGAGCAGAAGACGAGATAGACCAATAGCCAGTGCTCAAATTTGGATTATGTTTTGGCTGGTGCTTAAAGTTCAGGTCTGAGGCCAAGTGAAGGCTAGAATTTAGCCTGCAATGTAATCCTGAAATCACATGGACTCTTCTCCTCAGGTATTGGACTCAGCGGCAGAAACCTGGAGGTATTTTCTCCCTTGGGATTGCGAGTCTGTCAGTTTGTCAGGCGCCGCTGTGCTTGCTGCATTCCTGTTCTTTGGCCCTATGTGAGTCAGTTCTGGAAAACTCTTATTTGACCACAACTGGAAAAGAAAGAGAGAAAAAAACCCGAGCCAAAACCCACAGATCAAATGTGTAAGACGGGTTTGAACCGCAAAGTCCAGTTTTCTACCCTGACAGCCTGCATGATCTCAGCTCAGAGATCCCGGTGCCGACCCCGCAACAGCCACGAACAGCTGAAGGAAGCGCTCGCGGAGCTGAGACCCCGCTGCAGTCACCCAACCCGAGCCAGGCAGGCGATAGCAGTCCAACTGGGAGAGCAATGAACGCAGCGAGCCAAGTCCCTGAAGAAACACCAGGATTTGTTCTCTCTGGCTGCTTGGAAAAGCTATTTCCAGAACTTAACACCTTCCTTCAACCTCAGAACACCTCCTTGGGTAAACATAATTACCTTCCAGGTTTGGGCCTTACACAGAAAAAGATCAGTCCACATAGGAGTGATATTTAGCACAGGTCACAGTTTAAAATGCCATGAAAAATATCTGGAAGGGCGTTCATGTTTCAGCTTTGCCATCAGCCCTAAGGTGAGGACACCTCAGTGCGTCTGCTCAAGGCGTGGATTTGTGATGTGCACCAGAACATTCGTGCAGTAAGCAGAAATGGCCCAGCTCTGTTTCTTGTGCAGTCTGCAATTTTTTAACGTGTCCGACACACTGGGAACCCATTCGAAAAGCAGGGATGGAAAACTTGGAAAGCAAATGGAAGTGAAGAAAAGCCCTTGGTGTAATTTTACAGTGTGTGAAAGACTTAAAGCAAGAAACACAACCAGATGCCACAAGTAAACTACTTTCAATTAGTTCTGCTTTGTGTTATACCTACTGATGAAAAATAAAAACAAATTCATTCTGTCAACAGCTCTATCTATAGCATAATCCTTAAATGAACTCATCCGTCAAACTGGTCTCCTCTGGCAAAACATGTTATAATCCCAGTTTCTCAGCTGTGTGAATCAATCATCTGTTTCCCAAACCCATTGGTCAACATCTTAGGAAGCCAATATATTTTTATTGCGCTAAACAAGCCAGTTGCAGGGCACCAACTTCACCACACCACCTATGTACAAAGTGTTCATCTATTAGCTAACTCCGCGATTTCAGGGGAGCTATTCCCCCGTCAAGGTTACATGGTAAATTACCTGACCCGGAATAAAAGCAAACCTCAGCCTTCTTGCCCCAGCGGCGTACATGGGATGTGCTGCTGCTCACGGCTGGACAAAGCAAGAGCAACGAAGAACAAACCAGACTTTTTTCTAGGTGGGCAGTTCAGAAAGCGGTGTTTGAACTAGAAGGTATAGAGGGGTATATGTGCATTTTTAAGACAAAGGTAATGGTTCACATTGAAGTTGCAGCAGCAGAACCCCACCAAAGAGCACAGACATCACTGACAGCACTCAGTCACATTTGCGATATTTCTCAACGGGGGATGTTCCCTGTCCACCATGCAGGAGGACCTTGAAGAGAGGGGCGGTCCCTTCCCAGGGCTCTGAAGGCTGCTGCAGCCCAAGAGCACAACCTCCTTCAAGCCAAGGAATCCCGTGAGAGGAAGACCCGCCCTCATTCCCATCTCATCAGTGGGAACGTGCAGGTACAGCCATACTCCATCCTGGATGTACAAAGGGATGTAGGTGTGGGGGTTTCCAAGGGTTTTGGTGCTTAACCTCCCACGCCGAGCTAAGAGGCAGAATTGGCCAGGCTGAGATGATACGCGCTGTGCTCTGCGTGAGCCACATCAGGACGGAGTGGTCAGAGAACAACTTTAGTCATAGTCACCGAGGGCTGAAATGTGCCCCAACATCATCCTTGAAATCCTGTTTCCCCCCAAGACTCACTCGTGCTGGGAGCAGACTAGTGCAGTCGGTGCTTCTGGCTTCACGATATTGGTTGATAGAAAACCTCCTAAAAGCGTAATGCAGACCTGGGTGTCTCTTGCAGGTGTATTAGCTTAGCCAGGCAAATTACAGCAGTGGTTTTACCTGAGGCCACCTCGTGAAAGCTTATTACTTAGCTGTATTTTAACTATTAAAATGACAACTTCTATGAAACTTACTGGGAATCCCTCAAAATAATTGATGACGCAGATACCAGCACAGACATCTAAGGGATTTTGAGCAAAGCAGACATTATCAAGGATACCCTGGTCTTACTGTCCCAGCAATGGTACCAGCTACTTTTGGCATTACAGGTGCAGCAATATCCGACCAATAGTGTACTCGTTCAAAATAAACTTCCGTCATCTCCCATGGATTTCAGTTACCTGGGATATTTGGGAAATATCGCTTCGGGGTTTGAAATTTTTTGATGTAAGTCTTTACAAAAAGCCAAACCTTTCAGAAAGATCTGGGTAACGTTTCCTTGAACCCTGGGGTGCGAGCAGAACGGCAGAGGACTCTCCCCACCAACAAGGAGATCTTACAGAGAGGTCTGTTATTGATCAGCTTGGATCAACATGAAAAGTGCCCAGAGAAGTACCTCTGAATACACTGCAGGAAGCTGAGCAAATTATGAGGCTTAAAAAAAAATAGAACATGAACTTTTTAGCCACATTTTTAACAATATCAGGGTTTATTGAAAGGCTGGGCAGATTGGAGAAAAGCAAGATACACCCACAGTGTGGCAACCTACCTCTTCCAGGATGAAGACCAACCATGGCCAAACTCAAGGGAACTGTGCGCCCACTTCAGCAGGTACTAAGTCTCTGCTGCGGGAGAACGCTGAAGTGGCCCGTCGGTGCATGTAGAGATCAATAAATTTCACTGCGGAAGGCAGCAAAGGCAACAGGATTCATGGTTTGGTGTGGATTTTGACAGCTCAGGCATGCTTTGCCCAGGGCTTCCAGACCCGGCCAGTCTCGGCGCTGGGCCTGGCAGCCTGAGGAGGAGGAAGGGAGGAATTCGTCTGAGCTGAAACCAAAGTCAGACTTCCCCGAGGAACAAAGC
This sequence comes from Pygoscelis adeliae, assembly GCF_000699105.1. Lineage (NCBI taxonomy): Eukaryota > Metazoa > Chordata > Aves > Sphenisciformes > Spheniscidae > Pygoscelis > Pygoscelis adeliae. Next base: position 2,115,570 of record NW_008825612.1, read on the forward strand.
CATGGCTCCTGGGCACACATATGCCGGGGGAATCTCGGGGCAGACAGGTGCCTGGCCCATGTCCGTGCGCGGGGACAGACCAGGAATTTTGTCAGTTAACTGTCTCCAGCACCAATACCCTTGGGAGGAATGAAAAGTTGCCAGCAGGGCTGGCCAAAAAACAAAGCAAACAAGGCATGTATCACTGGAGAGTCAAATAATCCCTGTGCGGTGAACGAAGTCAAGTTCGAGGAATGAAACCTCACTGCTCGCAGGCAGTGGCTGCCGAGGTCATGCGTGCTGTGGAACCAGCCTCTGCAAGGTCATCTGGTGTTCGCCTTCCCTAAACCTAAAAATAACCACCCCAAATCCCCTGGCATCTCCACGGAGAAGCAGCCTCAGTATCTTTCCTCTGTCAGAGGAGCCACACACGCAACACATCAGTGCAAGCAGCAGAAGGGATGCACTTAGCTCTGCCCAGGAGCTCGCTCCCTTCTTTACTGAAGGACCTGCTGTGACTCCCTGCCCTGCACCATGGGCTGAGGCCATCCGCCCCTCTTGCCCTCACTGGCTCATCGTTCAAAAGCTCATCTGTAAATGAAGCCGAAAGACCCGCTAAGGGCATGGCCACATCCAAGTATTCAAGCCCCTGAGTCAGCCCCACACCCTCCACATGAACTGGCATTGAACGCCGCGAGGTTTTTGACAACGATGCATGGAGCGTTCCTTCGCTGTGCTTTCTGTGTCCCAGATCCGCTCTACAGTCACAAGAAGTAAAAAGATTTTTCTTCTCAAAGATGAAATTCTGTCTACTGGCATGACCTCTGAGCCTAAAGCCTCTGTACGAGTATCAGGTATTGCTAATTCATACCGAAGCGGTGAAAATTGGCGACGTGGCACAGTTCTGCTGCTTACCCCGGGACTCCGGAGTCAGATTTTGGCACAGACATGGGATCACTTAAAAAAAATAAAATCCGCATCAGTGCCATTAGTGAAGTATCAAGCAGCTACTTGAACTCTGATGGAGATAAACATAATCTGTTCAAGGAAAGGGGAAAAATACCCTCAATGCTCATAGCATTTTCAGAAAGCAAAACATAATTATTTAGATGAGGCAGACACAAGAACTAACATCAAGTCCAGCCCCTGTTGGTCACTTCCCAAAACCTCCAGGGAAGACAGCGGGTGTCCGGGGGCAGACGTGGGCCTGGCTGTGGGGCTGGGGCTGCTTTGGGCTTCTTCCACCGTGAGGATGCTGGGGGCAAGGGCAACATTTTCCTACCTCACAACAACCTTTGTTTTGCTGAGGATTTTTGGCATAATCAAAGAAGCACGATCCGAGGCAAACCATGCAATCCTCAAAAACAGGTTGGATAAACAAGAGGGCGGCTGCTCAGCATATGACTGTGCTCCCGGCCGGGAGCAGAGCTTCACGGGTGCCCAGGGCACGGCAAGCCCAGCCTGAGCCAGGGGATGGCTTCGGGGTGGGCTGGGGTCACCCACCGGGGCTCCGCTGGGCATGAGCTCTCCCCCCAGCCCAGCCCCAAGTGTTTCCCCCTGCTCTGCTCAAAACACATGGATGGACGGGCTGGGGGCTCGCCCTGGCAAGACGCATGGGGACCGCACCGCAGACCCCTTGCCCTTACCATCGGGGCATTTGTGTTCCCCGATGGGGAACTGCATCCCACTGTCCTCAGGGAGCTGCCCTGAACACTTGTGCCCTTCACATCCCTGGGATGGCGATCGCCCCCCAGGCCCGGCGCTGAGACAAGCTATAATTATTCTTCCCAAACTTCCCTCATCACTCAAGACCCTGGCACCCCGGCGGTGGCCGCAGCAGCCCATGGAGCAACCCGCAGCCCCGGGCCGACGCGGGGGCACCACCTGCTTCCCCCTCCCAGCGGGATGCCCGCGGATGCTCGAAGCCCCGGGGGGGACGGGACATCCCGGCAGGCTCTCCCAGAGCCACCGGTAGATTAGCGGCTCTATTTTTCAAGCTGATCCTCTCCCACCCCCTCCAACTTTCATTCAACTTACAAGAATTTAAGACAACTTGGCAGGACAGGCAGGGTCTATATATAAACCCCAGTGGCCATTTCGTCAAACCAACCCCGATGAGCAAATGGCCCCTGTACCTGGAATGCGGGTTTATGCAAGTGACAGGTCAGCAAAGCAGCTGCCCTCTTTCCCCGCAGCACAATGGGGATAGCAGAGATGCCATCAGCACTATTTTTTTCCTACCCTGCTGTGCACTAAAAGATTTATTCTAGGCACATTATGGAGCAGGGGAGTAAAAATAGATATGCAGGTTCAGCAAATGGCTCTCTCCACTCCTTGTGTTTCAACCTTTTTTTGCAGAGAATAGAAGCAAAAAGAGTTGCGCTACCCTATTAAACTCTGTGTTTGCTCAGCAGCTCCCGATAACGACACTCGCTGCTTCCTGGGCTCATTTTAAAAATGCTTCCAGCAACCTGGGCATTTCTGCGGTTCTGTTTAAACCAGAAAAGATGGGTCTTTAAAAAGATCAGCCTGGGTGGGACGTGTCGAAACGTTTGCTGCAATGGCCCCACTTGAAGCGAATTTTTGCTGATCACTATTGGCAGCAGCTAACGTTAACCACATGGTAAAGAAAGTTAGAAATAAGGCGTAATTTGCTCCAAGACCTCTTGCCCGGGGTTGAGCAGCCTGCAGAGCCATCCTGAGTACCGACCCCAGTCCTTCGTGCTCTCGCCACCCCAACCCTGAGCCCCGCACATGTCCCAAGGCCGAGGCCAGGCAGGAGGCAGCTCCCACAGCCGCTCGCTGAAGTTTGGGCTCAGAGAAGCTCGGCTGAGAACAAACCAGCTGGAGCTGCTGGGACACAGCAACAAACCCTGTGGCTGCTGTGCCCGTGCAACGTGCCCGTCGCAGGGGGCTGTGATGGCCAACTTTGCCTGGTCCCCAGAGAAAGTGACAGTGGTTAAATAATCCCAGCGTTAATGCTGGTGGAGTCGTTCTGGTGAAGCAGCCTGGGAGGTGCCACACTGGTGCTGGGAGTGTCTCCTACCCGCTGAGCCACCCCCTGTGCCGTTTTTAGACCCTCAGGGACAGGCGAGTGTGTTTATGGCCAGCTCAGAAGAGGCGGCGTGACAGGCTTTGCCCTCGGGCTGTCCTCTGGTTTCCTTGAAGGTGGAGGATGAGGCTACAGGACAGGTCGCCACAGTAGGACCATCGCGGGGGGTGAGGGCAGACAAGAAAACCACGGCAGGGAGGCACAGGCAGCTGAGGCACGGAGGACGACAGAAGCAGCGGGGCTGACGTCCCCAT
>NW_008825612.1:2118927-2157173 GCF_000699105.1 Pygoscelis adeliae
GCCCTGTGGCTGCTGTGCCCGTGCAACGCGCCCGTCGCAGGGGGCTGTGATGGCCAACTTTGCCTGGTCCCCAGAGAAAGTGACAGTGGTTAAATAATCCCAGCGTTAACGCTGGTGGAGTCGTTCTGGTGAAGCAGCCTGGGAGGTGCCACACTGGTGCTGGGAGTGTCTCCTACCCGCTGAGCCACCCCCTGTGCCGTTTTTAGACCCTCAGGGACAGGCGAGTGTGTTTATGGCCAGCTCAGAAGAGGCGGCGTGACAGGCTTTGCCCTCGGGCTGTCCTCTGGTTTCCTTGAAGGTGGAGCATGAGGCTACAGGACAGGTCGCCACAGTAGGACCATCGCGGGGGGTGAGGGCAGACAAGAAAACCACGGCAGGGAGGCACAGGCAGCTGAGGCACGGAGGACGACAGAAGCAGCGGGGCTGATGTCCCCATCCCAGCCCCGCAGACCCCCCGCACAGCGGGGCCGCTGCCACGTGCTTTTGATCACACACTGCTCTGGGTTGGCAAAACAGCACAGTTGCAAGAGGCAGCCCAGCAAATCCTTCCTCCCCCCCTTGCTCCCTCCTCCCCTCCACTCTCAACCACCTTCCTCCTGCCCCGGGGATGGCAGGGATGGGGAATCCCTTTGCCTTGGGGATCTTTAGCCTTGGCCTCTTTGCAGCTGGAGCAACCTCCAGCAGTCCTGCGGCCGCTCCAGGACCAGCCTGGTTGTGCCAGAGCCCAGCCTGGTTGTGCCAGAGCCCAGCCTGGGCAAAGGGAGCCCCTCTTTAGGGGCTGGATCCTGAAGATTCAGGCTTCACTGAAAGCCTCCATCATTTAGGCTCCTAAACACTTCCCCAGCAGCAGGATGACACCAGAAAAGGGGACTGACCCTTGGGCGCCCATGTCACCCCCTCGTGCCCTTTATCCTCAACGCGAAGCCCCTGGGCTGGCACAGGACGACAAAGAGCTTTTGTCCATCGGACTCTGCTTTTTAGATCTTCCCAGTCAAGCGCATTCCCTCTGCGGCGCAGAAAGGAGCTTCAATCCCCAGCTTCCCAAGAGCTCATTTAACAGCAAGCTGTAGGGACTGGAGGGACAACAAGGAATTTTAATAGAAGGCAAATTAAGCACTTTATAACTCAGTTCCAAATTGATTTATATGGCCAAGGCTGCTCCGCTACCCGTTCACAGAGGAAAGATCCCTAAAGCAAACACCTTCAAAGGACCAATCCAACTCTCCTTGAAGTCAGGAGAGGCAAACCCTGCCAGTCAAAGCTGGGGCTAAAAAGTGCACAAAACCCCCAAACCCCTCCAAATCTCCATGTGAGATCGCTTCAGCCATCCCCTGAATCCCAGAAGCTGGAGCCTAACGGATAACGCTGAGCTATCAAAACACTAATGTACGTGGAGTTTCTTTACGCCTAGTGAAGCGCTGTGCTTAGCATTACATTTTAAAAAGACTCAATTTCTCGGCATTAAGGTTCATTTCAAAGCAAGGAATTTCACTCGGTCTCTCCTGGGACCCCTAAAGCCCTGGTGTTTGTATTCCACCCCCGCAGAGGAAGCGAGGGGTGGCGGGGAAGTGCTCAAGCCAAATACCTCCCCCTTCGCAGCGCGCTGGAGAATGTGCAGCGACACCTCTGCTCAAAGGGAAAGGCCTTGTTTAGACAAGATGTGGCAAACACGAGGCCCCTGCCCTGGTGGAACAGCTTCAGTGGCTGGAAGAAGGTCGAATATCAACTTTCAGAACACTGAAATTTGGCAGGGGGTGGGGGGTGTGTGGTGGAATCTGTCCATGGTTTCCATGTATCTCCAGCCTGAGGCTTTGCATCCCCTGGGGAAACATCATTCCTTGGCTTCCGACCCACCAAATTGAACTGTCAGACTAAGGAATGGCAAGACAGACGTCTTCGACTCACATTTGGCAGCCAGGCCAAGACAATGTCTCTCCACCATCATTCGAGTAATCTCCCCTTGGAAAAGGACCAGACGAATGTTCCCGTTGCTCAGATGGTTCCAGAAGAAATGACTTGTAAACAGCAGCGGAAACCATGCCAGCAAATACCAAAAGGAAAACCATACCATTTCAACAACAATTTTGGAGCTGGCTCCAGCAGCGATGCTCTGGTAAGTATTAAAAACGATCATATCCGCGCAGCTCCCTGTCCCGCCACGGCTGCCGGGGAGCATCACGGGCCTTGCAGGGCACACCTCGTTCTGCAATGCCGTGCCCCGAGACGCGGACCTTTCTCCTTAATCCCATCTGGTGATCACGTTGTGCAAGAGGCCTGGTTGCCCTTGACGGTACCATTGCTTGCCTAACAGCTGAGGCTGTTCTTGCTCATCCCCACCTCGAACCCGTTCTGACCCTTGGGAAGGGATGCGCTGCAGTACCAGCCGGCAACCCCAAAGTGCCACGGGAATGACTCCCGTTGGTCTCAGCACCCACCAAATCTGAAGCAGCCCGCTTTTATGCAACAGAGTTTATGGATCAATATCCATTGATACAATAAAAGGGCTTTTAGCTCTTCACTCCGCCTTTCCTTACTACTAGTGCCTGGCAAGTCGCAGTCTGCAAGCAGGACCTTGCTGTGCTGCACCGCTCCCGAGAAGAGCACACGTCCAGGAGGAGTAAAAGGACCAACATCCCGAAGATGCAGCAATGTTTGGGGCATAAATTCCACATATCGTTGTTGAGAAAAATATGCACGGTGACCCTGTACTCAAACATGTAGACAACATCAAAAGGGCAGTGAAGGCTATAACCCCCCTCTGGAGCCCAGGCAGAGGAATGGACTGTGGAAATACTGAGTCTCAGACACTTTCTAGTGACCTCAACTCTCCCTGTTTGAGCGAAGTCACCTCCAGACAGACCTTCCATCCGCACCCCTTACCTGCCACATGTGATTTCACCTATAGCTCTCCGCACTGCTGAACTCCAAGCCCTGAAGAACTTGGTCAGCACCCAGTCAGTGAGCAATAGTAGAAATTCCCCTGCACCCCTACCCAAATCTCAGGGGTAAGCGAGCCTCCAGACGGGCTCCTATGAGCGTGCAATGACTGGCAATTAAAATGGAGCAAGAGGAGGAGAAGGTCGGTGCTATTTCAGAAGTTCGCCCCAATGCCATTCAGACAGGGGTTAACAGGTACCCCCCTCGGCACAGCTTCTGCCCAGACTGTCTCTGCGTCCGCACCTGGTACCCACCAACATGAAGCTGATCCTGTCTCACTGCTCAGGCTCTTCAGAGCTTAGGCCTGAAGGATCAAATATCGACTTGTATATTTGGAGAAACAGAAGTGAACTGTAGACAATAAAAAGCATGAATTCAGCCATTTCTCCCTTTAACAGGGACGGAAGCTCTTCATCAAAATCCCGAAGCAAAAATCTAAACACGCATCCCACGAGCTACGCCCAGTGCCAGGCCTGTAAGAAGCTGTAAAATACAGAGGCTACTCGAACCCTTCCTACAGGAGATTCACAGCCACGAGCTGCACAAACCCAGCTGGGGAAACGCTACGCTAAAGCCCCGCTTCCCGACCAACGTACAAAATGAAACAGCAGAGCGTGACTGGAGCAGGCAAGACTAGGGCCTGAGATTTCCATGGCCCTCAACTCCAGCCCTACGGGTTCTGCGCTGCCATAACCGCATCCCAAATCTTTTCTCCATCCCTGCATGTAATCCCATTATCAAGCAGAGCTACCTGGGAGGGAGGAGAGATCAGGCTCCTGGGAACACCGTCCCACTCCGGTCGATGAAGCGGCGAGACCGGGCTCCTGAAAGGCAGCAGCCTGTAACAACCACCCCGAGCTTCCAGGGCTCGTTAACTCTCCTCTGGCCAGATCCGTGATTTGCTACATGATGCGTGGAGCAATAATTTCCACCTTCGGTCTCCAGAAAAGTAGTTCTGCAACCCGGGCTGATTAGCCACCGCACCAGCCTCCCCGTTCGTCATATAAATCTAGTGCCTTCGATTACATCATGCCAGAAAACTGAAATGTAAGTCAGATGGCGAAGGCATTAATGGCAGCACTGTAAAGGCTCAACAATGCAAACCTTCCCAAACTGAACTGTCTTGACCTTCACCGGGCTGACAATAAAAGTGTGACATCATGTGCAAACGAGCTTTAAATTTAAACCAGGTGCAGAGAGCTGCCTGGCGTCGTGCGGCTGCCGTATAAACCACTAACATGCGAGCAGCGATGCTGGAGGCAAGAGAAACGCCAAGCACGGACAGGACCCACTCGGCAACAAAAACAGGTACGAGCAGCTGGTGCAGTGCAAGACCAAATTCTGCACCACACTTGAAGAAGCCGGGGTTTGTGCTCTTTGGTACCAGCTCTAGTTGGGGCAAACGGTATTAAGTAAACGCAAATTTGCTGATATTCATTTCCACGTGTGCGAGCATTCATACAGCTCTGGAATCGAGCCAGCAGCACAATGATGAGGTTGTTTTTCCAGTTTTTGCTTCTATTCAGAACTCCCTTAGACCTTGCAAAGCGCTTGGAGCTGTGCTCGCAGGTTGTCAGCCACAGCTATTAGAGAGCACCGCGATTTACAACCAAAAAGCACGTCCCCGCTCCAGAGCCCTTCCAGGGCAGCCATCGTCCCTCTTGCTACCACCCCGTAACAAGACGCTCTGCCTTCCCTGGCTGACCCTCACCTTGCTGCACAAGAAGGCCCTTCCCAAAGGGGTTTCCACGAGCAGTTTTTCACCCCGCTTTGCACTGCCAGGCCAGCCGGGCACCACCGTCTGTGGCCGGGAGGCCGTGCTGGCCTACAGGGCCAGCCTCCGGGATCTCTTCTGCTGCCTCTTGTTTTATAGAGAGGAGCAGAACAGCGCAAAAGAGGCAGGTTTGCTGTCGGTGAAACCAATACCTCTGAGGATGTCTAATGTAATTCTTGCTGGACAAGTTATTTTCCACATCCTTTACATTTTTGAGAGCATAGTTCAAAGAGTAAAATCAAGCACTGAGAGTAGACAGGTCCGGAAGGAGCAATTAGTAGCAGCTTCCCAGACCGTGTCTCACATTCACTTCAAGCTGGGTGCTGCAAGACATCGCCTGCAGAACAGAGCGGGGATCACACACGACTACGCAGATGAAGGAGAACACAGGTAAGTGCACAAACGTGCTACCACCACCAAACCAGGAATGATTTTTTAAGAACGACGCCCTTCTCTGGCCAGAGTAATGCTACAGCCTGAGCGGGGGCTTGCAGCAACACCGCTGCACGTCAGGAACTAACTGCAGAGACGACAACGCTTGGTTATTGCACTAAGCAGGCACGTTACGCACAAAGCGAAGATGCCAATCGCATGAGTTACGCGAGCACTGGTTTTTATTTTCTGGGTTTTTTGGAACATGCCCTGGCTGTTCCACAGGGAATCTGAGGGAGGGAGAACTCAAAATAGGCAATCTGTTGTACAACATACAGGTTTGACATGAGCCAGGCAATTTTTACATACAGATAATTATTTTCTTTTAAGAATTCCAATTGCACACGAAGCGTGGTTGGATGATCACTACTGAAACGCAAACACCAAAAACACCACCCCAAACTGTAGAAATGAGGCAGCACTTTCATAACACTGAAAATTCTCTCCCACAGGCAGTCATTAGGAAGTAGCGGTAAACGTGTCCGAAGGTTTTTCAGTATGCAGAGCAACTACAGCTAAGGCTTTCAACGTGAAAGGCAACTGTAGAACAACAATTTCAGGCAAAGCGTTAAATTAAATCTAATCAGGAAAGGAGTTCTACAACAACCAATGTTACTTTAGCTCCTGGACTGATGTGAATTTCAATCTTTAATTAGAGAGCGCATTAGGATGCCCACTATAGAAATAAGAATATTAATTTTCATCTCCTTAAGTAGGGACATTTGGAAACAACTTGATTAATCTCCAAGTATCTGCAGTGATGCGATGGTAAGTATGTCCATTTCCTTCTGTTTTTTATAGAACTATCAGCGTAAGCCACGCAAAGACCCCAGGCTGCTGAATTGGCAGGACTCTGAATCCCAAACCTCCCTTCGGCTCGGCAAGGGCTCAGGAGCTGGCCCGCAAGAGAGGGACGCCTCCGCAGTAAGGGGGACATCACTGGTATTTCTATCCAGAACACACTTCTGTCCTCACGTATCACATGTAATGCTGAATGTGCATCGGCTGATGCTCATGAAAGCGTTTCATATTCTTCACAAATAATCCTCAAAATTAATTTTAGGAATTTATTTTAAATGAGACTGGCCATACCGGGTCAGGCAAAATGCCCCCACAGGTCCATAACCCTGCACTACTTCCGTCCAAAGGAGATGCCTACGGAGCCTCAAACAGCGTGGACCGACGGCTCCCCTGCATCCTCGCAGCCTCCATGGACTAAAGCTCTTGGAGCACTGACTTCCAGATCCATACCACAACGATACGTTGTGCAGCATGAGAAATGCAATCATAAAGTACAAGCCCATATTCTCTCTCATGCAAATGATCCGCTTAGGAGCTGCTCAAGAATTTAGCATTTGCCCTAGCAGCTCAATCAGACAGATCCCATTGCACCATCGTGTTTTCATCCTCGTTAGGAGGATTGCCAGGGTAGGACATATGGCACCTTGAGTATATTACACATGACACAAATGATTTAAGAACTCCAAATCAGCACAGTCTTCCCATCTTGCAAAGTTAAGGTGCCTCCATATTTCAAAAAGACAAATTCTTACAAGAACAGACACGGGGGGCGCACCAAAAAGGTCTGCCTACGTGTAGCGTTGACCTTCAGTGATGAGCAGTGGTGGGCACTCAGTGAAAATCAAGCCTGCAGGGCATGGATAAAGCGGTGCTTCCCCTGATCCACACCTTTCACCCAGGCTGCACTCCCCCTGAGGATCACTCGGACTGTTCAGCTAATGGCACATTCTGCTCAGGGCCACGTAACCGGTATTAATGCAAAACTGAATTGAAGGGGAAGGAGAAAGGAGGGACAGAGAGAGAGGACAGGACAGTTTCAGTGTCTCAATTTTCACTATACAGGGACACAAGAGAATTTTAAACAAACTTACTGCTGTGCAAATCAATATATTAAGATGCAAACTGCTTAGAAACATGGGAATAAAACATGAGCATTTGCCACGATACACAGGCAGGTTTGGAGCGCCTTTGTTTTGCAGCACTCGTTCCTGCAATGCTGTTTACAAGAGACACTCCACACCCAGCTTACCACAGCCCATCTGAAATTTGAGCAGCCTTCAAATGGACAAGGAACGGGAATAGGAGAATGAGAGAAAACAAATCAAAGGCTACCAATTAATTTTCACCTCTTACACTGTTCTTGTTCAGCTGGGGAAAGGCAACCCTTCCAAGAGAGTTCAGAAATGCTGCGGGCCCCTTCATCCATTCCTGTCAAGTCCTCAGAAAAGAAGGTTGGAAAATGCTAACTACAGGTAATAAAACAGAACCACTGGAAATTCAGGGGAAAAAAATCTGTACAAAAGAATAAAGAAAAAATATATTTAGCAACATGTGAGTGAGCAGAGAGTTCCAGATCGGAGGCCTGTTTTGCTAGTGCACAATTGTAGTGAAACCTTTACACAGACACAACAGAACAGTCGGTGGGAGATGCGAAGGATAAAGCCAGCATCCTTACTCGGCTTTTTCACTGTGGAAAACACTCATACTTTTTTCTACATTTGGAAATAGAAGTTCTTGCTCTTTCTGCCCCTCTCCCTCACTCCATATTTTAAGTTATGTATCACAGAAACTTAAAAGTAGCAGTATTTCTAACTCTTTTTCAGATGAAAGATAACACACATTCTGTAACGCCCTGTGCTGCTATCCCTTCTGCACCGCAGCCAAAATGTAGTAACAGGTCTCCAGCAGAGGCGTGAATTGCCTCCATTCATCCTCACCGAGTATGAACTTCGTACACTGGTATTCATCATTCCAAAGTCTACCTATCAGGACAGTTAGTTAGCAGCCAGGCTAGTTAGGATAATACTTGGGGATTAAAAACAATAATGTAATGGTTTCTGTAGCATTACAGGAATCAACTGTAAAATTAACACTGTATTTCAAGTATTCTCTCAGTCACATTTTTGAAGCTGACGCACACCAACCCAACCGCCTGCGTACGAACGGACTATTACAGTGCACGGCAAGACGCAGCTTCTTCAGGGGGAGGAGGAAAGAGCAGAGGCTTAGCAAAACTTTGCCAACTTTCTGCACCTTCACAGACACTTGAAGTCTTCAGCGTTAAGTCCTGCTGGTTAGAGTTTAAAATAAAGTGACTGCAGTGATTAGGAGTATTACTCAATAGCGTGCTACAAGAGCGTATGATAAATGAGAAACAATTTCCGTAACATTTCTAATAAATATTCCTCCTAAATTCTAGTGTCTGAAAAAACCCTACAGTTCATTCACATGAATGTAAGGTCTCCCGTTTTCCTAGAAAGTTGTGGTTCAGTCAGATAGAAAATCACTTCCTGATGTACAGCTGTCATTGCTTTCTCAAGGTACACTTTTGTAAGGTAAGTATTTAGCTTTCTACACTACTGCCAGAGATACCCCGAGTGGCTGAATCCCTGGAGTATAACAAAGCCTGTGAAACACAGCTATTAGAGGGTAGCCACAGGCAGGAAGGCAGCTACATCTGGTTATCAAGAGTTTAACAAGCTGGGAGAACTGCAAGAATAAAGGCAAGATAGGGAGCCTCAACCATTAATACTCACACAACGCTGAGAAAGTCTGATTGATCCCTTGACCAAAGGAGGCCAGAGACCTCTCAAGTTAGAGGCATCCCCTGTGTGCACACACACACTTTAACCTGCTGAAGCAAAACTGCTGGGCAAAGTGTGAGGTTTTATGAGAAAAAGGTGCTATCTAATGGCTGCTGCTGCTCACAAAGGCGGTCCCACTCCTACCACCCCCCTCACTTTTCTCGTCCCCTAAGTGAGCTCACTCAGTTCATTTTTTTGGCAGGTAACGTGTCACATCTCGCGGTCACGTTGGTTTTCTGCTAGTTAAACACGCTGACCAGGAGCCACTGCCAGTGCCACAGAAGTAGTTGTGAACTTCTGGCCAGGAGCGGACATGCTGTTTCTGGTACTGACAAACTATTAGATGGCTCACCTTGTGTCGCGAAACCTCTGCTAGAAACTTCATTATAAAAATAACTGCAGTCTTTTCCAGGGATCCTTTTCTTTGGGATCCTACCAAAACTTCTGAGTTAGCTCCCAGGCCTCACCACACATGTCTGTTTCTACATTAAACTCCTAAGTAGAATAATATTCCCCAGGCAAAAAGGATTGCTGAAGCAGTACCAGGCTGCACCACCTGGGTGCCTTCAGGCCATCTATCAAAAATGAAAAGTCTTAGGGATCGTTGAGAGAGCCGAGTGATCTGCTGGCATGAGAAATCCTAGTTTGTCAGTTCAGGAATAGAGAAGGCGATTCCAGCTCTGCTATTTGCTCTTCCTCCCTCTTAGACAGGTGAGGATAAAGCACATTCAATCAGGGTTATGTTAACGTTGGCACATCAATTAGCATTTTCCAATTCCAATGCGACATAATTAAGAAGGTTAATAGCACAGACCCACTGCTAAGAAGTTCGAAATGTCAGGCTCTGGGGCATCTCCCCTATCTCAACCGATAAAATGTAAGTCAACATATTAACAGAACTGCCTCAGCAGGACTTTCTTGCAACAGTCAACTAACTTTCTAACTGTGTACCTTACGGACAGAAAAATTTCTCTACATGTCACTTACTAGCTGCTTTCATATTACATAAAGGTATTACTTTGCTCTGATTCACTTGTATCTTATTCCACTCCTCAGATGTAAAAGTGCTAAGCTAAATTTAAAGAAATATTGCATCTGAAAATAGTGAAGAACTTTCCCACTCTCTAAATATTGCCATTTGAGGCTGAGGTCTAATTTCTTATCTTTACACAAGCCATTTCTGTGGAGGCTTAGCTTCCTTAGGGCATAAAGTCTCTGAAGAGATTAGGCTATTTTAAAGACATCAGATGCCATCTGATAGAAACAAATTTTAAAAACCTTACCATGGTATCAGCCACTGCTTTCATTCTACTAACATGAGGAACTTTTGTGGTGGGCACTCAATACCGTATTTAACAGAGCCCAGTTGGTGTTGAAAATTGCATTCACATTCCATTCAGGCAAAAAAAAAAAGGAATTATAAAAGGGTACATGGGAGTTTATAGAGATCCCAGGTGAAATTAGGGCTCCATAAACGTAAAATTTCCTTTGTCTTCAACAGAGGCAGAATTTCACCTTTCAAGCCCAAACCTTCTCTGACACACAACAGTACATAAAATATAGAAACACTCTATTTCAAATATGAAACACTTGTAAAAATGGGAATAAGAGAGAAGAAGAAAAAAGTGTTTCACTGGGAGGAATACTGAGGTACATTGAATAACATTCAAAAGCAGATATCAATTGAAAAATGTCTATTATTAACTGCAAAATGGAAATACTTCCTAATGCTACTAAAAGCTATTATGCTAGATGGGCAAAGCCTTCTAATTTAAAAATTACTTCAGTATGATTCAAGTACACTGAGGTATAAAAACTGTATTTAAAAAAAACAATTAACAAATATTATCACGATGTGCCCATTAAACTGGGCTAAGGCAGTTGGTCTCTGGATCCATGTTAGGATAAATTAGGGTAAACATTTGGAATCAGGAAGTTCTTAATATGAACTGGCTGAAATTTTGGAAATTGTTCAAGCATTAGAAGTCTTTCACTGTTTAGAGTAATGTGTGCATTATCCTAAATGCACACATCACGATATGCACATCATGATTGATCCATCTCATTGTCTTTAAAAGAGAAGCTATTTCAAGGTTCTGCTTTTGTTCACCATGTGCACTAAACCATTTTCGCATTGCAAAATTCTCAAGAGATCTTTTTACCTGTCATAATTACATCATTAAAAAGTAATATTTTAGAATGGCAAAGACTAATTGTCCAGTAACTGAAGAGAGTGACTCAAGATAAAAGAAGGAACATCGGTAACGCAGTGAAAAAGAGCATTATTTCTTCCGTAGACAGCTTCCGTCAGTGCCTTCTTTAGGATGTCCAGCGTTCATTTCAGTAGTTTTGACGCGTCTCTGGTTCTTGCTGTCCTTCTGAAGCTCAGTTCAGACACTGACAATAGGCTGCTATTGATCAATCCAATTCAAAATTATTAGAACTAAGCTGAGAAGGCCAACACAAATGCCAAAAATAACCAATGCACATGCCTGTGAAGAAAGAAAAGCAAAAATTGATGTTTTACTGAAGGAAGCATTTTACATTTCTAAGGCTTATAAATAATGATGAAAAAACCTGTAAGAACAGGTTTAAATAGTGTCATTTAAAATAATCTTTAATGTTTCAAATTACTCAGTCTTCCAACACAAGGTATCTGCTTAGGGGGAAACTGAACTAAGCCTGCTCTGGGATAGTTTCACTGGGAACTCTCAGAGCAGTCTGGTTTGCTTGCTCACACTAGCCATCTGCCCCCCCCCCAAAAAATATCATTTGCCCTTTACAACTCTGAACGAATTAAGAAACTGAATTTGTATTTTACTCAAAATGTAATTCAAGTTACAATGGATTCTTTACATTTTTGAATAGCCAGATGATAATAAAACCACAGTTCAAGAGAGAGTAGATTGCTGATTTATGACAAGGCCCCAAATCTGTTGGAACTAGTCAAGGCTTTAAATGGTCAGACAGCACCATTATTAGATTTTCTTTCAGAGTCCCTATTTTGTCAATACAAGAGCAGCCCTATGAATCATAAGAATGGCAGAAGGACTATGTGCAAACAGTCTGTCAGCATTTTAGCCACTGTCATGAAGTTGATCTGCTGAGCAGTGGTTAAAATGAAGACAAACAGTTACAGTGCAAAAAGCAGGCTGCTGCACAAATTCCAACTAGAACTTAACCTACTACACCAAAAAAGAAACTATAAGGAGGAGAAAAAAAAAAAAAAAAGGAAAAAAAAAAAAAGAAGGTTTTGAGAAGGATGACATAGAAAACAAGCATAAACACTGTTTCACTTAAATGCAGTTTTGGCTTTGTCCCAGCTGCCCAGACAACATCAGAGTAATGCGTAAAAACTGAGGAGAAATTGGATTAAAAGTCAACATCTGAAAACTATAGGAAAAGCATGTATTCAGATGAACAGTCCGGCATATGGATATACTGCTAGTCAAAAATCTCTTGTGAAGAAGGGGATTCAGAAAGACTCGGGCTATCATGAAGGCTAAAAGAAAATGCTCACACATTTTGTGAACTGCAGTGAAAACAAGAACTTTGTCCCTTGGATTATGTGCTCTACAGTGTATTAAGATGCATCTAAAATGAGCCTGTTTAAATATAATTAGCACACATGAAAAAAAAAAAGCATACCCCAAGTTTCTGTGGTGATAAAAAGTCCTCTCTGCTAAGTTTAAGATAAAAGAGTCCAGGATATACAAAAAGCAAACATGTTGATGTGGTTGAACCTTTAAAAAGCAGAAAGTAAGATTTTACTTAGAGCAAGATTGAAGTATATTAGCTTATCATAATACTGAATTTTTTGAAGAAAAGTTAAAAAACCAAACCAAAACAATGACGACAACTTACCAACTACTCCAAATACATTTTTAATGTCTGGCACGTACATTGCAAACAAAACAACAATTGTATTCAGTGTTAAAGTGACAAGGATATGGCAAATCCACGACACAGGAAGATGAGAGAAAAATACCATCAATACAGCTTTCCTCGCCTACATAATATGAAGAGAAACATTGCATGGGTAAATACATACATATACATATATTTCAATCTTATCTCAATTTCATAAACTTAAGAATTACATCATTCCAGATGTGAAAGAACATTTTAAAAATCAAAAGGCAAAAAATTTAGTAATAGCTGAATGTTTTGTCTTTCTGTAGCATAGTTTACTTTAGTATTAAAGCAGTATTTATCACGTGGCCATTAGTCTTAAGGAAGTACTCCTTTTTTGCAGGGACAAAAGAAGGTCTGGGGGATAACGCTTTATCTCTTTGAGCATGCTTGGTAGCAAATGTCAGCATGTTGCCAACTGATATGTAATCTATACACTACTTCTATATACACAGTTTTGCATGCACAAATTTTTTTGGCCATAACTGAATGAATTTTCAGTTGTACCATGGTATTGATAAACTAAAGTGCATTTTTTTTTGTGAAATAGGTCAATATGTGTTTTTAATTTACAATTAAATTGAGTTTTCAAGTGTAAGTGTGTTTGTGTGCGGGTGCGTGCATGTAGAAAGGAAAAACCAAGTCAGCAAAACTCAATTTAAGAAAGGGGGGGAGGGAGGGGGAGGAATCAAACTAAATAAACTTTAGAAGTTCTGAATTCTCTAAATTAAAAACAATGCTGTGGGCTAGTTTGAATCTGAAATCTGTCTCAAGAGCACAAATTAGCTTAGTGGTTAGTTGTTATTTTGGAGCTCTCATGGAACATATGCAAATATGTGGTCTTTGATCAATCACTTGACAAGTGAATAAGATACACAAGACTAGATGTGACTCAAGTATTGCAGTCTGCAAAGCATTAGTGTTACCATTGCTTATGCCAGCTTCAAAACATTCAGGAGTACTTACTGGGAAATGGATTAGAGGGACTGTCAAAAGCACAGCAAACAGTATGGCTACTTTAACAGTCATGATGACAATATCATGTGGCAGGTACCTGCTGTAACCCTGTAGCAATTCAGAGTCCACTTTGTCTGAAAACCAGAAAAATTAATTGTTTTGTTAATCATTTGAGAACTAAGATAGTTAGCAACGCATTTTAAGCTTACATTCAAATTGATCAATTTGCTTGTGACTAATGCGGAGTGGAGGGGGGTTGCAGATACGCATCACTTTGGCATTACTGATACACTAGCTCTAAGATACACAACCTCCAGAAAAACTGAAAAAAATCTTGAAGGGGCAAGCCCCTATAGAGCCTCTGCTGAAGCCAAAGCTACCTAAAGAGAAGATACAAATATGGAGGAGAAAGCATCAAAAAGAAAGATGACCTGACACGAAGCCAAGTATACGGTACTGTAAAACTGAAGCAGTCAACACCAGATTCTTTCTTTGGTTCATCTAGACGCCAGAAACAAATTAACTTTGCTAAATTGACTGAATTGCATTTCCTTTTTTTCCCCAGAAACATTAGGTGATATTTCATGGTTTGAAAGAAAAGCTATAATTCTAATTTAAAGAAAGAAAGAAATGTTCAAAACTATGCTAGCATATGGGCTTCTACTGGCTATAGTTAGCAATGTATTGCTGCATGACATGGAGAAGGATAACTAGCATCAGTTATACTTCAAAAAGATATTTCTTATTAAAAAAACCAAACACCAACAAAAAAACCCCTATTGACAATTGACACTGATTCTTCCCTATGCCAAATGAGTAGACAAGTGCAACACAAGGACACCCGAAGGCTGTCATTTTGGATTCTCATAGCACCCAGAGAACAGCAGAGGACTGCACCAGCAACGCGCCCAACCAGGCCAAACACTTTCAAATGACAGGTCTGTTTTCTTCAGCAGTAAGGATCTCATGTGCTTTCCACCACATGCGTATTTAGCTTTGCAAAACCAACTCTATTGTGGCATTACTATAGTAGGATACACCACCATGAGCGTTACTTTTGTACTATTCAAGGCAGAAGTAGGGCAAAAAGTGATGAATCAGTGATGAATCCTTCACCTTTGACCTTTGCCCTTTTAAGGTGAAAAGTTTCACTAAGTTAACAGCAAAAATCAGAGGCCTGAAAGTGGTCTGCTACCCTGACTCTTTTTTTTCGGCATACCCTGATTCTATGCTTTTTTGGACTTCAGAATGGACCAAAATCTCCACCAAAGTCCAGTCGCTGTATGAAGTTTCAAATTCACCGGAAACAGAATAAACCATCTGAACCACAGAAAGATGAAGCATGCCTCATTTCAAAGAGGGAACTCTTTCTTTGTTTTCACTTTAAAATAAAATGTTTTACATTTTCTTGGACTGGTGTGTTAGGAACAGGGAACAGATTCTCTTTATTTAAAGAAATAAGTTAATTAAACAAGACAACCAAAAAGTGAAAAAAGGATAAGCAGCTTGCAAGGCAGGGGGAGAAATCTCATGCAGACATCCACTGTTCGTTTCAGTGTTTTAGGCTCTTGAGTCTAAGAGTTACTAGAAGAAATCAGGCTTGCAGTAAACCAGAAATGTTCCCAGTGAAACAGACTGAAAGACTACTGTCAAGACAGGGTCTCGTCCCAAAGAAATCGTGACAGTGAAGGTAAAAGGAACTGGGATGGTTTCTAGGGTTACTACCGTTTTTCTGTGTCCCCGTCCCGTCCCCCCCCCTTTTTTTTT
Source organism: Pygoscelis adeliae (assembly GCF_000699105.1). Taxonomy (NCBI): domain Eukaryota; kingdom Metazoa; phylum Chordata; class Aves; order Sphenisciformes; family Spheniscidae; genus Pygoscelis; species Pygoscelis adeliae. The sequence continues at coordinate 2,134,312 of NW_008825612.1, forward strand.
TTTTTTACTTCTTGTTGAGATCTCCTCTGGAGACAGATGGTTATCCCGCGCTGCCTGCTGAATCTCTCAGGCTCTCAGAGTGACACTCAAAACTATATTTTCCTATAAACCACATGGAGACAGTTAGGAAACAGTAATAGTGGCCTATATGCTATTAGGGGTTTCATGACTCCCCATATAATTTTTCAAAGGATTCTGAGTGTCAAGGGAATGTTTTCAGACAGTTATGCTCAGATATACACTTGGGGAAAAAAGTGCAAAATTCCCTAGAAATTTGGAATTATTAGCTGCTGAAAGCCAACATTCTTGGTCCTTTGTCAGACACTATCTCAACCCCACGATCAAGAAATATAAAACACTCTGAAAGGAGAGGAAATCCTAATCAGAACACTTCTGTCTTACTGCCTTACTGTCCCTTACAAGGATTTTTACTCATTCCAATCAACACAGGTCACCATGTGGTCATCTCATAAAAAGGGTGACATGTTGTCACCTCATAAAAAGGGTGAGTTTTCAGAAGACATTAGAGGAGTCCTCATAGGTGACTGTGATGCATTTATGCGATGGCATTTGTACGATACTACTCCAGAAGACAGCTGGATCACCAAGTAGAGGTGATTCAATTTGACAATGCGTGCTACATGAACAAAACACACCATAACACCAATTTAAAGCAGGATACATAGAGCCAAATGACATTTCTTAGTAAGGCATCACACTGTGACGTTACATGACAGGATACTTAAAATTGCCGTATGAATAGACACTCACCTACACCTGCCAAGGTTATGACAGACCTTGGAAAAAAAGCCCCTATGTAGGTAAGGGTTCTGAAATCTGAGTATTTGGGAAATGCAAGAATACCAAAGTCATCTATGTTTAAACACAACTAAAAAACTGTACCCAAAGGTATTCAAGAGTCCAAGTGCAGAGTTATTAAACTGGTACTGAAGTACACTGCTACGTAAGCTCTACAGCAAACAAACTGAAAGATGGCTGTAGAATTTGGTAGGGCAAGTTTCATACCCTGCTTTTCTGTTTGGTAAACAAAAAGGTACATTTACTTCACCAAGCACTATGTCAGCAACATCTCTAAGAAACATGCGTTTCTTGGTTCAGTTCATGTATCAAACAGGTATCACCTCTGGCTCTGGAACTGCCTGCAACACAAATTCTTGAAGACAGGAAGCATGTGCTAGGAAGCCCAACTCAAAGCTTATCCTTTTAAATTTTTAAAATGCTTCCCTAGTCTTTTGTCATTGCCCTCCACTGAAGTCAAGACACAAAACTAGATGGGCGCTTTCTCTGATTCAGACCTTCAAATTTTCTTACGTTCCTTCTCAATTTTTTTCCAGAGTCCTCTAGTTTGTATTTACATTACATATAAACAAAGGTATCATGAAGAAGTCACTTTGTGCGATCCTTTAAAATAAAACTTTCCTAAATTGGATGATTCATGGGAAATTTTTTTTCCACTTCCAGCAGATTTGTAGTGAAATAGCTAGTGTTAGTTCCAACTGATTTGTAAAAATCCAAAACCAAAACAAAGAAGCCATACATGCTTTGTACCCAAGCTGTATCGGACAGAGAAAACGTGCTGCAAACCTTCATGCCTACCTAACATTAGGGCTAGCTTGCTGTGGGTCAAATTCCCCTCATAAAAGGCAACAGCCTCAGTGCTACTTAGAGACTACAAACGTGCTGGGCTATCACAGGGTTAATAAGTGATAAATGTTGCTAGAAGATACAGCCTTAGAACAGACCTTTCAAACTCATTGGACAAGCAGACTGTTATCAGATCTCAAAGTTTCTCACAGACCGTGATAAATCCGTTCCCAGCTTTTAAGTGAAAATATTATACAGTCCAACATATAGTGGCAATCAGTAGTCTAATTACATAGCATTAGAGAGCATCAACAGACCATCAGCTACAGTTTAGGGACCAGTATCTTGCCTGTACAGCATTTTAGGGCATAAACCCCGGGAAGTTTAGCTGCATTACACGTTGAGAAGTCAATGTAATACGGTGCAGTGATAGGCATGTTCTTAAGTCTTCACAGGAACAAGATTTCTGAGGGTTCAAGTGTATCAATGCACCAATAAGCCTGAAGTACTCCAGACAGAACACATTTATCATTTATTATTAGCCTTCATGCTAAAGAATACTTGAAGAATATACTTACCATAAAATGTCAGGTACCCAAACAGAGCAGACATAAAGTAAATTACGAAACTCAGACCAATTCCTGTCACAGTTACATTCTGCATTCTACTTTTGGATGGACTAAAACACAAAAAACCCAGAAAATTAGTGTTGCTTAATCTGTATTGTGGACTATTAAACACAATGCAATCTACATTAAAATAAAATAAAAAAATAGCAGCTTGCCTTTTATAAGAAAGCATCCTCTTAATTTATGGCCACAGAGTATTTGCTGCGGTCTGTGCTGTCAGTAACATTTAGGGTTTTTAAAAGTATTTTTAATCCGTTAATTAAAGGCACTTTTCATGCAGACAACTAACATTGTCCCCATCTTCTACGTAATTTAGACATACCAGAGTATTTTTTAAATCAAAATTTTTGTTTATACAGGATGATATATATTCAGAGCCAGGAACAGAATCTGGGTCAAAAAAAACACCGAATCAGATGTGGCCAAATGCAGATTCAGTTACAGCAATAAAAATTAACTAGTAAGTACCTGAGCAAATGACCTTTTTTCTCCAGATTGTTCAGGTCAGGACAATGTACTGACATTGATGATGGAACCATATTTGCTACTTTTCTCTCCTGTAAGAGAGGAAAAGCCAGTACAGACTAAAACTGTACATTTCCCAAAAACATGAAAGCTACTTAGTTTGCATGGTTTGATGGCACCGATTTGAAAATAAAAATTATTCAAGATTCATTTAGGGAAAATGTTACAGAAATACTATCATTATATTTTAACATTGCGTGTGTTTTCATACATTACCTTCGGAGCTCACAATAGATGGGTAAGACTGAGGTATGGCAGAGAAAAGAGAAGGCCATAGTCGGTATTGCATAAGCACTCTAAAATAGAAGAAAAACATCTTGTAGGTTGTTTGTTATTACAGATGGTTGGAAAAATATCAGGATGAATTCAGAATTCAGTTCAAGCGCTGGAAGTCAGTGGAAAGCTTTCCACATTAATGCTCCGAGATAAATCTCCACAACACAGAATGGTGTCTGCATCATTCCACAAAAAAATGGACCTTTCCAACTAGTATCTCTTCAAGTGGCGGTCACAGCTTACTCCTTCATGATCAAGAGAGGTCATGCTGTCTATAAGCAAACAACTGAAAGATTCTTTTTTAGCTATATTGAAGCCAAGTACTTATGTAAAAAGAGTAGGATTTGCCCCAGAGTCAGTGTATCATTCATGAAATTTTCTAAGACGTTTTCTAAATTCTAATATTCACAACTACCTGTCAAACTACTGATTCCTTCACCCTGACTTCACTATTTTCTTATTACTCCTTCACAAAAATTTGCATACAGCATCCAGAAAATATAACATGCTTTGACATCTAAAGTTTTAAGATAGTTGTATAATTAAAGTTGCAACCACACAATTAGTGGTGTATTATTCCAAAATCTTGTAATAGAAGAGATGAATCATCTAGTATAGCTTACTTCAATTGCCAAGTGGAATAAGCTGCTGTGCTGACATAATCAGGCCCATACTGGTAAAAATATGCCACTCTGTATTGATAAAGTTAAAATTAAAAAAGAAGTAGAGATGAATCCCAAGATTCTTCAAAGCACAGAAGGCCAGAATCTCACAGTAGATGTTTCTGGTCAAAGCAAAATTTCTTCTTTGATCTACAGATAACATTCGTCTCATGTTTGCATTGCCCGAGCTCTTTTTGTTTCCCCTCTCTTTTTCTTGTGAGGGTGGGGGTGGATTTTGTTTTTTCAGACAAATGCAACCGTGTCCTTCCTAAATTCCACTACGCTACAAGCCTATCCCAGATTTATTCTTCCCTTTTTCCCTTCCTCTTCACCCCACAGAGACTGGAGTTCTACATGATACTTCCCCTCCTGCAAGCCTTGATGGGTGGTGACATGATTTAAATGCCACATTAATTAACAAATACTAAAGCTGGCATCCAATGAAATGCACGAGATTGCGTTAGGCCTGAAGAATTAGCTTCAGGTAAGAAAAAAATAAGGTTAGGCCCAGGCAGTTTCAGGAAACCTGTTCTACCTCGCCAGGAACTAAAAGTGTGCATACCGCCAAGTAGCACTGACTTCTAGCTGAGGGCACAGTAAGTTGGCTTGATCCGACTGCATCATGAGGCTGACCACTGCTGCATCTGCTATACTTTATACTTTGGTCATATTTGCAAAATGTTTTCATAAATGCTAACTTGGACAGCCAGCCTTCACATAAAAAAGAAAGCGTGAGACTGGGTAACACTTGGCAGCAGGTATAGGAAATATTTCAGCAGCCTATAACTAGTTTTACAGCAGAATAGCTTACCCTGGATGGAGTTTAAACCCCAAAACCACCACCCCCCCTTTAAGTTTGTATATTGTTAACAGAGATTACCTCTTTTGAAAGATGAAAGAGCTTTGCTTTACAATCCCCAGTAGAATTTGAAACCTGTAAGACATACATGCAAAAAAATGGCATAATGAAAGAATAAGCCCAAACCACAGAAATGAAACTTTTTAGTTTCTGTGATGATTAAGAAAAGAAGGAATTTAAATTACAAGTAATTCTGAAAGCATTAACGTAAAGAAAGCGTTGCCATTACTAATAAAATGAGAAGAACTTCAGAACAGCATGCACTTTACCTGTAAAGTCTCTATGGCACTACTTGGAGGTAGAGGACAAGGGATCGACCATTTTTTTATCATAATCTGCAAAGACAGCATATTTAACGTATGAATGATACCCTAAAAATCAGTTTAAATTTAGATATACGTAGCTAAATTAGCAAACTGTTGGTATACGAAGCAAGGAGCTACACCCATCGCAAATTAACAGGCTTGACCGGTAGACAATTAGGCCACAAGAAGAAAACTTGACAGAAACGCTTGTCAGTGCCATTCCATACAGCTGCTTGCTCTGCACAGCTGGCAGCCTTATGGCATGCCTATCCGGAGTGATGCACTGAAACGAGCTCTGACATTAACTGAAATGCAACCAGCACTCTGCATTCACTCTCTCTGTGCTCCACACTAACTACCTCCCGTACAGAATAGCTGCTGTGTTAGCTATCGCAGCCTTTACAGAGATAGAGCAGAGCCTAGGGCTAATCTTAAAAGGCAGAAACATATGGTTTGGACTAGAAAGCAAAGGAAAAACAATAAATGCAATTATTGTCCCAGAATGTCATTGGGGCTTTAGCTACACCCTGCTGGTTACGGAACTGCCAAGTAACAGGGCTGAAAATCAAAGGGAAATTAAGATAAGAAATGTTACCTCCTTTTTCAGGAGCCTAGTTTAAAATGATAGTTGCATTGCTCTCTTCACTCTAATTAATTTCCTATTGTAGTTGCCTGGCTTTAGAGGTTATAATTCTTTTGAAGCCTAGAGCAAATAATTAAAAACTTAATTAAAGACTCAGATTCACGAGAAGAATAACATGGAAGAGAGTGCTTCTTCTGGCTCAGAGAACAACTTTTTGCTTGCGGCCAAGTGGTGTTTCCCAGGGGATAAGGATTAGATGCTCCCTCTTGTCACCAGTGCCAGGAGAAGCAAACAAACGTTACCTCCAGACAGAATGGGGAAAGGAAACTGCGGGTACACAGCACGCTGAGTCCATTCTGGCAATAACATGTCTTAAACTGCATGACTAAGAACAACTCACAACAACTCAAGGTATGGAACTAGGTAGTAGCTTGCTCAACAGCAGTCTTGCAAACTTTGTGAAGAAGGATTATCAATGGAAATCCTCCAGCCATGTTTCTGACACTAAACTGGCACTGTTTTATACCAGGAGATCTGTTCCTACCTACTTATTGATTGGCTAAACTGCCTCCTCTGTGCAACGTGAACTGCAGCCTCATCTGAGGAAGGGCGTAAGGAGGGACAAGAACATGCTGGTAGTACGTCAAGAAGTTCAACCAAGGGAGGAGGAGGAAAGGACCAAACACTAAAATATAACTTAGGCCTCTATCGTACATATGCATGACTCTGTCACATGGGTCACCCCTGCTTCAGCTCTCTCTTGCGCACCAAGCGGTGAGAAGCTATGAGCTGTGACAGATGCAGACTGCTGCCGCAGTAGTACCACAACCGTGGATGCACGGCTGTGCTGCCTGCCCAGGAAGCCCAAGCTTCTTGGCTAGCTGAAGACATTTATGAGGCTGAGCAAGAAGGCAAAATATTTTTTCAAGGAGATCTCTGTATTTAAAGGCATCCAGATAGGGGAAACAAAGGAGACGCTTTGAAGGCTCCAAAGTAGAAGGCTTTGTGGGAACTCTGGCTGAGGCTGGAACAGGCTTCCTGAGCAATGAAAAGGGGCATGAAGCTAAAGGGCAAGCTTTGGGCAAAGTAAAGTGTGCCTGGCAGTGCTGGGGGCAGAGTTTCCTGCAAGCTAAAGAGCAAAGACATATATAAACATTGCAGAGGGAGGACAAGACAAGCCAAACATAAAAAGCTGAAGAACATTCTTCTAAAATGAAATTAATACAGATTAAGAACAGATTGAAATGGAAATAAAAGGAGACAAAATAAAATGCATTACATGATTTAAAATCTGTAATTATATTTGCCCACCTGCTTAATTATTCATATCTGTTTGGGTTTCCAATTGTAGTCTACTCTGTATTTCTAATGAGGTCCCCCCCCAACAGGAAGAGATTTTTAAGTTGGCAGTTAGCTGAGCAGTCACGCAGGCAGCACAGACAATCTTCCTCTGGAACTTTAAGCCTATTTCATATAAACCTTGTCTTTTGAGTATAACAAACATTTGGTTTTAAGTAAAAAAAAACCCTAAAACCTAAAGAGAGATTCTAGTGGAAATAGGGTATTTAAAACTCACACCAAAAACATTGCTAAAAATTAAAGTTAGAGGCTCAAAATGTTCTAATATTCTCAGTGATGTTGCTTTTTCGTATCCTGCGGAGGGAAAACAGGAATCCCTTTATTCCAGCAGTACTGACAGCACTCAGCAAAGAGGGGCTTCCCTGTGCATAACATCATTCATTACATATGGCAGGTTCCAAATCTGCATCACATTTTGTTCTGGGAACATGAACAAGAGATTTAGAAAAATACCATCAGGAATCATTAACACCTTTGTTGAACAAGCTACCAATAGGGCTGTCTCCACAAAAAAAGAAAAATCTGTCTTTACTCTTCACCAATATTCAATATAGCAAGACGGGAGGCAATAAAAAAAGTTTAACGATCACATTTGATTTCTTTTCACTTAGGACTGAAGTCAGGAAAGTATTCAACAATCAGAAACAAAAGTGCGCAGGACCTCACAGAATCTGGCTTTGAATTAATTTACATATATTTGTTTTTCTCCCAGATCAGCTCATCTCAGTGTTTTCACTTTTTTTCCAAGTGAGGGCTATAACCAGTGTATTGACTTCAAAGGAAGAGATACTGAAGCACAGAGAGGGGATACGTGACCTGCCAAAGCCCCACAGCAGAGCACAGAGAACAAACAATAGTCTCTAGACCTTTTGCTCAGTGCACTCACTAGACCATACTGACCAAGACATATGCTGTCTATTGTACCTATCTTTTCTGCAGGCTGTACTGAAACTGCGGCTTGCTGGCAAAAAGCTGAACAGATGGTATGCACTTGAAAATGCACAGAATTATTGTATATGCAAAATATAAATGTATTACTTCCATATGACTAACACAGTTTTCTTCTGGAACAAATTAAAATATATCTGCCATACAGAAATTAACATCGTGCAAACTAAAACACCATTTCAACAGCACGTATCACCCACTTCAAAGCATTAGATATGAAAAGTAAACTGCAGTTAATGCCTTTGAGTTTCAGTGCCTAAAGAAGTCAGAGAGAATATTTTGTGAAGAGTATTAGTTTTCTTTAAATATCCATAATCGCTTTTAAAAATTTTGACCTCAGTTAGATTTACTGGGGCTGCTTCTTTGTCATTTAACAACGAAGAGTAAGCATACAAATTCAACCATTTTGTAAGAAATCCAGTAGTCTCTGTACTCCTTCATTAGTACTTTCTACCTACTTTTTTGATAAAGAATCAAAACTAAACCCTAGCTTAAATCATCCTCGCTTGATATGTCTGCACACAAGTCTTGCTTACACACTTGCCTTTTCTGAGCCCAAAATTGTTTTCAAATGCATTCACCCATTACAACAGCTTTCTTCAGAGATGCATGCACATTCCTACTGAAATCCAGGAGCTGAACTTGTTTTAAAACTCTTGCAAGTAGCTTCAGCCAAAGGCCTATTTCAGCCTTAGAGTCAGTGCTTTTTCTTTTTTTTTCTTTTAAGAGAAATTTTAGGAGAGAGGTCAAAAGTTAAGGTAATTTATAAATATTGCAAATTAATTTCCATTAGCTCTGGAGAGGCCATAGCTGCTCCTCAATGCTCAGCTTCGGAAGAATACTTCCCAAGGTCCTACAAACACTGCAATTCTCCAGGGATACCCTAGGGAGATGTTTTGACAACTTTGAAGTTTGGTTTTATCACATGGTTTAGTTCCTAATGGATTGCCTTGGTCTCCTGGATGGCATGTTTGTTCAACTTGCCTTCAACTCTGTTTATCCCATTGTAAAACAGGTATTAAATGCAAGTCAATGCAAGCCAGAATGACAGGGGAGAGGGGGAAGGTTTTTCCAGGCTCCCAAATACGATTCTTGTTTCTGTACCTAGATGACAGAGTGCGAGTTGCTTGCTCGCACTACATATTACACACGTGCATTAACATACTTTTTCTCTGTAAAAAGAAAAATAGTGCAACTTAGAGGCACATTTTCCCTCTCAGATCTGCCTAGCAGGTCTCACTTTTGATATTTGGAAACATGTACCTCACAGGGGCCTTGAGAGGGTGAACATCAGGGTCAAAAACCCCCATATGGCTCAGAGAAAAGAAAAAAAAAAGGAAAGAAGAATAAGGTCATTGATGTATTAATGAATCTTGTAAACTGCCTTAATGAAGTTCTAGTTTTCTTTGCCTTTTTTTGAACTCTGTCACTCCATTATACATGTAAATTTAATTTATTTGGAGTATATTAAATTTTCTTCTGACTAGTTGCAGCAAGTAATAGAAGCTAAGAAAACAGAATTCCTTCCCACTACTAGTAGGGAAACAAAAGTATATGTGCCAGCTCCCTTCACCGCACCATCAGCAAAATAAAAATATTGTTACGTTTACCACTCCAAAATATAATTATTTTAAATCTTTTCACATGTTTGAAAGTTCATATCCATTTTCATGCCTCAGCAAAACAAATGTAATCTGTCCAAGCAAGCACATACTGAAGGAAAACTCTAAATTTCACATAAAAAGTTAAGGGGGGAGGGGAAGACAATTCATTTCAAAACAGGCTTATGAAAACATTCAAACAATACGAAAAAAAACAGATAAGCTGTGCACGGATTTTTAACTTACCACAAGAGCAAAGTACACCATAAAGAAAAATGATAAACTACTTGTGTAGCCAAGAAAGCCTGTAAAATAACAGTAAAAATAAAAGAGAATTTATAAGGAAAGTGATCCTAATGTACAGCTAAAGCTTTACATTTTAGGCATGTTTTCTATTACAGTGCTTGGTATCTGGGGCTTAGGACTCAGAATAACAACATTCCAACTGCCTGTCACAGATCATTTATGTAGTTTTGTAGGGCAGAATTAGAACTGGCTTACCACTAATGGCACGCTGTAAGTAAATGCAGCTCTTTAATGTTCTGCTGTAAAGATTTTATTTTAGTATTGCAGACAAAATACTACTGCAACCCAAGTAATAGGTTAACTAGGCAGGGCTGGAAGGCAGAACACACTACAACAACTTAAGTAATCCCCACCATCACCAGCCCCCTGCCAGTTAAAATAAATAAATAACCCATTAAGGTTTCAAAGTCTTCAGCTGTAATTGCTACTAAAGTAGAATAATATTCATGTCTCTCCTTTAATTACTCACCAATTTTAGGAAGAAGCGCGAGAGGAAAAACAATGCAGACTGAAGTAATCAGTAGCAGCAGTCTCCCATCAAGGTACCAAGACCTGTTGGAATATCTATTTATGACTGATACAAAGCTCGAGAGTCCTAAAATACACGTTCTACTTTAAAACCGTGATCTTAGACAAAATAACCACTAGGACAAGAAAAATAAATAATTTCCAGTCTCACCTGCTATTTACATGAATTTGTATTCCTAGTTTCTATATTGTGATATAAAATAGAGTTCCCAGAGAATGAGGAAGCAGAGCACCATCCCATAACGAACCAGCATCGCAGGCAAAGTTCCATAGGCAAGCGTCTGCATGGATCAGAGGTCTGATGTGTGTAAAGTTATTTCTCAGCAGCACAATATGCAAATCCCTGCCTTTATTCAAAGCAATGATCAGAGGGAAGGGTATTTCATACTCTACAGATTTCCAATAAAGTACTTATCTAGTACGCTACACATTATCTTAGTGAATTAGATTACGCTGAGTTGCATATTTATACGAAGAAACTGCAACCCACTTACTGCTGAACTTCCCTTCCAGTTTATTACTCCTACATGACCTTAGTTCCTCACCATTTCCAAGAGGTGTGAAATAGAGAGCTAAGCTACCCAACCTATCTGTTTGGAAATTCAGTTATGTTTTCTAAACATACCAACTTTCTCTTCTGCCCAAGTTTCATTACACCTATCATCACAGCGTTCAAACAAAAGAAGAAAATAAGTAAATCAACTTCCAGTTAACTCGAAATGATGTTTGCTGTCTAGAAGTGATATAAGAAAGAACATCAATAAAGAGAACTTCCTCATCTTTAACTTTGCACACAGTGATCACTCATTCTTTGCATACATCCACACAAAAACTTAACGACAGAAGGCATGGAAATTATGCTAATGAAATCTGCTATAATGTTTATACATAAAACTATACATATAAAAAAAGCATTGTGGAGGCATATGAAGCGTTTAAAATCTATTCAAAGTATCAAAATCTCATCTCCAAACTGACAAAAGTACAGGCGTATAATTGTTAAGAAACAGAAACGTCCTGAGGGTGGCTCCCCCTAACTTGGTAATAACCATATCCTGTACTGATAAACATCTTGCACATCAGCCTCCGACTTTACTACCTATAAACACCTTGGCCTTTGACCTTCCAGTTTATTTAGTCCAGGATATGGTTAGCACCTAATAAACAGGCAGCACCTCCAGTTATCATTAGGAAAGTAGCATAACACCTGTGTTAAAGAAAAATTACTGTATACATACATTAACTACTGTCATACATTGTGGACAACCACTTGTGTCACTCGTTTGAAAAAATATGTAATATAAATGAACAGAGAATTTCAAGGTTGAAGGCATCTTTGCCATATCAAAAATCAAAGTAGCCCTTAAGTAACAATGTCTGTATTAAAAATTACTCAAAATACATCACTCTTCAAAAAAAAGTATTACTAGCCGAGGTCTGCTACTGCTACAGTGAAAAAGCAACTTTGCCAAGATTAGCTCCCTGCTGTAGTATCCTTCACGTTGTAAACATTTAGCATTCACATATTTTTAAACTTTTTCTTTCTTTCTAGTGTGGTGGATGTTCGGATCAGGAGGAACAGTATCATAGCAGTAGGCAAAAGTATAATGAATGTTACACTATGTGTACGTGTGGGACCTCTGTTTTAAGTCTCCCGATTCTAAGCATGCAGCAAATCCACAGTTGCCATCGTAGCTCACAAGCTGAGCAGGCCAGAGAAAAAATTATGTAGGTTACTTTATGGTAAATGAAAAAACATTTGTCGGGGAGGGGGGGACAAGAGAGAGGAAAACTGCAACGAGGTGATGGGAGGGAGAAAAAACAATTTTGTAAACTGCTTAATTTTGGAATACCAGTTCTTTTATTTAAAAAGATCTCAAAAAACTGAATAGTGGACCATTTACTGGTTATCAAAAATGTGTCAGTTTTTCTTCCCAAAACACTGTTGTAGAAATACACTTATTTTCCAAAGGCAGAATAAATGTTTTGATATTGCCTTTAAAATCAGTTTGATCTGCAAATTTAATCCTATATGATAAAAGCGTTCCAAGTATGAAATATGGAATATAAATCCTTGACTCTACTGAAAATGCTTTGGCATGCAGATGTTCCTCCTCCCTCCCCCATATTTTAACTAAAAGCAGACATTTATAAATCGCTTTAATTTCATTCCTGAATGCAATAAGACAAGAGATTCATATGTTCTAAATTAGGATCTTACTCTCAGTCCGTATCAATTATATAACACACAAGCAAGACAACTTAATTGCATCAATCATATCCTCCTGACAGGGTCATTAAATGTTAACAGAGGGCCCACAAATTACAACTTTTTAACACAATCCTCACTTGAAACTCTGTTCATGCCATCAAAACTATGTGGAATTCTTGTTATGCAGACTGAAACAACTTGCAATTAGCAAGTGTTCATATTGTATGTTTTTGTTTTTTAATAAAGACATGAAGATGTATTACACACCGGCTCTGAGCCTTTCAAACACGTGCACACCTGCTAACCTTTACCTATAAAAATAATTCAATGCGCAAAACATTCTTTAAATGGCTTTCCCAAAAGTATGCTTTGGGATGGTATATGCATGTAAAACATTTTTCGCAGATAGTTTTAACTGACACTTTTGATACATTCTAACTAGAGTTAAAGATAAATTCTGCACCCAGATGAAACCGAATCAGATGCTATAATGACTTCACAAAACAGAACAGCTGTGCAATCACATCTGGAAACAAGCGGTCCAGTTAAAGAAGTTCGATTAAACTAGTCAATATTTATGCCCTTTGCATAAATAAGTTGCTACTTAGGCTTGATATTTCTTTAGCTGTTTCTGTTGAACAATTTCCTACAATTTAAAAACTCCGTTAGTAAAAAACTACTCAACGTCTGCGAAGAAATACACAGAAGCAAAAGATTATCATCTACCATGGCAATTAATATGGCAAAATATATGACATATAGATGTGGGCATACAGAGAAGGTCAGCTGTGTGCCTGCACCTGGAATACTGCTTGACCACTGCATTTGAAACATTTGCTCGGGCAAAGAACAGAGGAGTCAAACTGTGTCAAATACACATTTATCAATGGAAGAACTCCCAAGAACAGAGGCAGAAACAGGACGAGGCCCGGGCTGACAATCAACTTCCCACTCGAGCCGTGGTTAGTATTCCTATGGACAACTCCAGCCCTTTCTAAATGCAAAATTGAACTTCGCTCCCATCTCAAGCTGTAATTCCAGCTAAGGAAGAAGTATGGGTGGTGGCAGTGCTGACAGCGCACTGAGAACTACCATGGCTCAGATGATTTGTAATAACCAGTTCAACCGCTGTAACCTGTCTGCGTGTTCACCAGTGTTCGCATCCTGAAGATCTGCACTAGGACCCTGAAAAACAGCTAAAGCTGGTGGGAGTGTCGTCAAAGTGTTATCTTTTTTAGACAGAACAATCCTTTGAGCAGTATGCATGCACGCAGGACCTCCAGATTCTACCTATTACGAGTTTTCATAAGCTGTTTGTTTAAAAGTGTATCTTTGTTGGGAAAAGTCACTTTGCATAAACAGAGCTGACATAAAATTAAAAACAGTAGTAAGTGATGTTATATGCTACATTTGAGGACAGACAGACTGGAACACACACGCAGCAGATACAGTAGCAGGCTCAACGTCCCTGTGTATGAAGAGTGGAGTTAAAAGTATGATCTTGAAAGAGAAGGTGATAGTACCCAAATTAAAAGCTGATGACCGTCACAGCTGGAAAAGATACATTAGCAGACTAAAAGTGACATATACACCTAAAAAATAATAGTAAAAAAAAAAAAAAAAGCCCCTTACTAAAAACAGATCATTGCAAGGGCCAGGAGGGCAGAAAGACACAAAACAACATTACCACTATACTTCATTTCTCAAAATGTTCCTTACAAAATGGAAAAGTTAGAAATGACAAAATATAAAATGAACTAAAGCACCTTTTAAAAAACTAATTCCAAACTTAAAATTCACCCACAACATTCAGGAATAATACAAGCATCACACAGCATTGAGACAATTTCACCACGTTTCCATCCAGAGAAAGTTTTGAGCTCAAAACATCTGAAAATCGCGGTTTGGATAAATAGCCGTAACACAATCTAAGATACACTGCTACAAATGACAGCAGCGCTGGAACAACTCAAACAAGGTATTTCAGTGCTGAAGCTGCAACGTTTGTCTTAGCACAGGCACAGATTTCTTGCGACAGTTCCGATAGAAATCTGAGGGACACACTCCTTACACGCAGCTTTATAGCTCAATTGCGAAGAATAATTTCTCTACTGGGAGCCAAGCTAAGGAATTATAAACCAAGTCTGGAAACCCGGCATTTTTCCCAAGACAAGTCCAATTACTGCAGCAAGACAACAAAATATTTAAATTTAAATCTCTGCTGGTTTTTGTACTGTGGTTTTGAAATATGTGAAGTGATAACATGACAGCAGTTTAAATATTTCTCCTCCTCTCCCTCCTGTCCCCTCCTGCTTCCCCTTTTAAATTTTTACAGGAAGGCAGATTTCTGTAGATGGAGTTTTGCCACTGACTTTAAGGTCGTCTGATGGGAAATTGCTATGAGGAAAGTCTCTGTGTGTGTGCTGCAGAAGGCTTGCACATGCCAAATACATTTCATATTCCAAGAACTCCTGTAAATAACTGATTTTTTTAGCATGTGAGATCAGAGGGAAGTGTCAGTACCCATCTCTTTCAGCAGTCCTGAACCACTTTCTCCTTCAAGGCAAATACAGTATGTTTGAAGCATTTTTCCTTACCCACTCTCGTCTCCACTTAAGAACCCCGCAACAGCACCAGGAAGTTCAGATTTAACAATTAAAAGATAAGATGACATAGCTGCAAACAGAAGCAGAACAGATTTAGTAGAGAATACCAGTATCTCTGGTTGTAACAATTAGCATGGCTTAACCAGAGTGGTTATGGCTGGAACATCTCAGCTATATATTAGACACCATGGCACCAGAATCAGAATTTATTTTCTCATATACTTCCTTTAAAAATAGCTGCAAATCCCTGAGTATTGTACCGATGTTAGCTAACGCCTCCAAAGAGACTGTTACGATGTGAGTCTTGAAACAAGGAAAGCATAATACAAAGGACTAAAAGGCAAAACAATATAAAATATAGATCTGACCTTTTATCTGGGAATACGGACCTACAGGCTAGAGACAGACTACAAGGCTGCAGCACTTCTCCTTCCTCTTTACTCTTTATGAGACATTGTTGATGATGAGAGTAAATAATAAGATTTGTTTCTATTAATACAATAGTTGTTTTTAAAAACTCAGTTTTTATTGTTGTTCAATTGCTGATGTACTAAATAAATGTATGACAGAAATGTAAAGACAAGAACAGGACTTGAAAGGTTCTTTATATACTGCATGGTTTGGCCCTCGGAGGTAAGAGGATTATCAGTGACAGATCTTCGCTTCTCATGCTAAACCCACCACCAAGAAGATCCCAACAACAACATGAAGTGCAAAACTATACAGGAACTGTGAATCAGAAGAGGAACTGTTAGTTACTCTTATAGGAGTGTCAACTTGAAATTAAGCGTTTGTAATTCTATTCAGACGAAAGCAATGATGCATACATAAATCCAAAAGCTACTTCACTGTACCACTTTTCTCTTTTACTATATAAAATGATGAAAGGCATAAATAAGAGGGGTTTTTAAAATTACAACTTATACTAACCTGATACCTTCATATACGGTTTGTGTCACTTTTTTCTTTTACATAAGCAGCAAGTATTTACATGAATCAAAAAACAGCAGAGAATTACTCAGAAAAATCAAGCTTTACAAACAGCTTCAAGACTATCAAAGCCTACATAAAACTAATGTCCATCCTTCAGCAGCAAGTAATTTTAGTAATATGTCAACAAAAGTTTAGTTCATCTGTTGTATTCAAACGTTACTGTTCTGTATTTATCAATTCTTTAGAATTTTATCGTGGTGTATTAATTAATGTTCTAAAATTAAAGCACAGAATTTTAAAAAAGTAAACCAGCAAACTTCCATAAGCTGATTTTTTAATCGGTTTGTCTGTCTTTTTTTAAAGGAATGTTTTGAACCTTAAAAAAAACCGTGTGGACTCAGACACTGCTGTACTACAGCAGTTAATGTTAAATTTTGAAGAAAGGGAATGTGGTCTCTATAACGAAAGCGAATTCTATTAATACAAAGTGTCATCTACCTACCACAAGGTCAAATTAAAACCATTTGGTAGGTCACTAAATAAGGAAATACTCACTTCTTCATAATTAAAAGCTCTGGCTTTTCCAATATTCAAGTATATTTCCCTGTTGACATGTAGCTGTTGATTGTGTCTGGGTAGGTATTTATCTGCTGTCGTGATTTTACTCTCCTATTTGCATACAACAGAATGTAGATTCAACCACAGAGATCCTCACAGCATGCATATTTCTAAATCACCACAATTTGTAAGTACATTAACGCAATTTCTCATGCTAGGCTACAGGCAGATGCATATTTCACCCTAAGCAAAGACAGGTTTTTTGTTTTTAAATTAAATGGGGAGGGGGGGGAAATTCCTCTAAATTGTAATTCTACTTTATTTATCCATTAGTCTTCTTTCTTGTATTATACAATACTTTATAGACAAGCAAGTCAGAATTTTCATGTATTTATGTCCTTCAGAAAGATTTCAAAATTAGTTCTTTTGCAGCCTCAGCTGCAGAAAGCTTCAAATTAATTTCCAGATCAGATTTCCTCCTAATATGCAATCTGTCACTCTTCCCTTGCATTCCTATTAGCCTCTGGCTAATCATTTGATCACTTATCCTTTGTTGTGTGCTTACTCTTTGTTTTTAAAAGAGGAGTCTTATTTCATTGAATTCCAGTCCTAAGTAGGGAACCAATCATGCACCAAGAAACTTGCACATGCTAAACGTTTGTATGCATCTTTCTTCCTTTCTCTGGGCATATGGGAAACAATCTCAGAGAGCAGGATTTTTTTTCCCCAGTTTATATTCTCTTGTTTGTTCTAGTAGATGAAGAAAATAAATAATAAATGATTTTATTTATACCCTGATGCTTAGATAAGACACGATTCTCATACATAAACCTGAGCAGGACGCCCATGCTAAATAGAGTTTAAAAAGTCAAATCCTGCTTTTTTTTCACTTACAAACACAGTTGTAATTCTCCTCGTGAGCAACAGCTCCTTGTAGCTTTACTCAGCACAAAAGAAGTAAGAGACACTAACTGCTGTATAACTCTCTGAAACTCACTACAAAGCGAGCAAAGAACGTTGTCTGTTTGTTTGTTTTTTAAAGCTGAAACCAAAACAGCGAAGCATCTTGAAAAAGGGCACAGCAACTTGAAAAAATTATCTCAAGTAGGAATAAAATGCATGCGGTATGACAGACAAAAAGTCACATATCCTTTGCTCCAAGTAAGACATTTTACTTGACTTCCCTGACGCCCATCACGACCAAAAGGCCTGTCAAGTTATATTGTAAAAATTAAACGTCAGCTATCCTTGGCAGTCTTAATGTATAATGGAAGGAAGAGATTACACAGTCACAAGGCTAAACTGTGACACAAGCGAACACAACAAACAGCGTTACCTTGTGCTTTGATTTACTCCACTTTGAAATACTGACTTCCTCTGTCATTTTGAAAATAATTTTAATGTTTTAATGGCTAACTTTTAAGGCACCTTTTATCACATACAAAAATTACAAGAAACATACATTCATCCTTAGAAGTCAAGCGTTCAAAAAAAATCAGCAAATGTCAGAAGCAACGCTCCCTTCAGAGTTCACCCCCCTTGTGTGCACGTAGTATGAGAGAGCAGAACTTAACTGCTCTTGCAACCCAGCCTCATCCCCTAAATTAAAAAAGAATGTTATGTTTTCTTCGTGTCACCTTCTCTTTGCAACATGAGACATCTATCTTTAGCACCAAATGAGACAGGTTTCCTGCAGAACAAATGGTGTACAATGACGCAGCCTGAGGCTTTAGCAATACGCAGACGCAGCAAGGGCTGAACTAGAACTACGTGAGCAACCATCATATAGTCGCTTCCTAATTTTTAGGTCATAAATTTGCATACATTATATTTAAATATTTCACAGTACGCACCAAAAGGTACTTGATGGAAGACTAAGCAGGTTTGAATTTCTCAATAGGCCTTGCCGCAGAAATGCCATAAACCAGTATTCAGCAGAAATTAAAACTCTATTACTACTTCATTATTCAATCGGCTTACCTCTGTCTTAAAAGCAGCAAGAAATTACATTCTTAAAATACACATCACTTTCTGAAAACTTGGTATTAGCTCTTTGACAGAAAAAAAGATGTTTGTTACAATATAAAATAGGGTACTTGCTTTACACTTTCATTATTATAACCTGTAGTGCCACCACGAGATACGACTCTCTATAAATATACATACCATGCATACATTACTCAGAACACCTTCATTGTGCTACAATATTGTTTAACACTGAGCATATGTGCCCCTACCTGAAAAAAACATTAGTTGCTGGAGAAAAGGGAAGCCAAGGTTACATTTTTTAAAATAGTCCCCAAAATATCTCTTCTGAGGTAGCCCAATCTTAAAATCAAATATGTGAGTGGCTTTTTGGTTACTGGAAAAGGAAGCGTACCTTTTCCTTATTTTCCTACCCAAAAAAGATCAATTGCTGAAGTCCACAGCAACGATGCAAGAGAATATGTATGTTAAACTTATGTGTAAACATATAATTTATTCCTTCCTTAGAAAACGGCTAGTGATAAATCTCTTCAAATCACTCTCTTGAAGGGGCTGAATCTAACTCTTCTGGTTAGTTTTTCCTAATTTACCACTGTTGCTGTTCGTATTAGAGCACTATAAAGACGTCTTACATTATTAAGCACCGTGCAAAATGGAATCAAGCTGCCCTCTGAACTTCACGTAGGAGAAGACAGGGGGCTAGGGAAAAGCGGACTGTATCAATACAGCCACACTGGCTCTTCAGCTCCTACTTAACAAAAGAGAGGTGCTGATTTGGGAGTCAGGACAAGTAGACAGAGCAATCTTGATTCTCATCTGGGTGAATACCAGGTAAGAGAGAGTTTCCTCACAAATGCCTATAGATAATTAAGATAAATGAAAATGCTTGTAACTCTCATCCTCTAAAGAGTTCAGTCAGTAAGATCCCTATTTTTCCCAAAATACTGCAAAGATTAGAGGCTGAAAGACAGGAATAGAATAAACTCTCCAGCCCAACCGAGCTGGACCTTTCGTAGCAACCGCATGTGACAAACCCCTTTGGGCTTGTGTCTCCCTTTGCTGGTATGGAGGTTGTTTAAAATTGAATCTGTCCTAATCCAAACAATGTGACAAAGTTAAAAAGAAAAGCAGGGAAGGATTTCAAGAAAGAAAGTGAAACGAGAGAGGATTTTGGCCAAGCTCCCATTTTTCCTGTCAAAGAATTAGAATGGAATAGCAAGATAGAAAGTACTTCAGTATTGCATTGAGCTCCTCGTAAGTAATTTGAATTGTGGAAACATCAGGAACGATGCATGGATGCCACTGAAAACCATCAACTATTTTAGCCCTCACATCACATGGCCTTAGGAGCATGCTCTTTTGTTTTCATTTTGCAGTGAATCCCCCACATATTCCATTTTAGGAAGTCTCCCAATTACTTGATGTATTGTTTTTAATATTTCCTCTTAGTGGAAGCTTAAAAACCAAAAAAATTCATTGGGATCATTTGTTTGTTTTTAAATACCAATATAGAATGGAGTGTGTGAAAGGAGATGTAATGCTTGTTCACATGGAGAAGTTCTGAGAACAGAAGGAGGTTGTCAACTTCTTTGCTCGTCTTCACATTATGGGCACTCATCCTGATGAACTTCCACTCCCTTGCTTCCCTTTCCTTCTAACTTTAGTGTTTACCCAAATTACTCTGGAACTTACCCATGGCAAGCTTAAAAACAAAAAAAACAAAACAAACAAAAAAAGTCCTTCTTATTCCACAGGGAACATGTGGGCAGCAGATTTATTTTGGTAAAACTTCATTAGTTTAATTGTATTTGTACAGTTATGCTAATAAAACTGAAATGTTTTCTACATAGCTAATATACATACCATGCATACATTACTCAGAACACCTTCATTGTGCTACAATATTGTTTAACACTGAGCATATGTGCCCCTACCTGAAAAAAACATTAGTTGCTGGAGAAAAGGGAAGCCAAGGTTACATTTTTTAAAATAGTCCCCAAAATATCTCTTCTGAGGTAGCCCAATCTTAAAATCAAATATGTGAGTGGCTTTTTGGTTACTGGAAAAGGAAGCGTACCTTTTCCTTATTTTCCTACCCAAAAAAGATCAATTGCTGAAGTCCACAGCAACGATGCAAGAGAATATGTATGTTAAACTTATGTGTAAACATATAATTTATTCCTTCCTTAGAAAACGGCTAGTGATAAATCTCTTCAAATCACTCTCTTGAAGGGGCTGAATCTAACTCTTCTGGTTAGTTTTTCCTAATTTACCACTGTTGCTGTTCGTATTAGAGCACTATAAAGACGTCTTACATTATTAAGCACCGTGCAAAATGGAATCAAGCTGCCCTCTGAACTTCACGTAGGAGAAGACAGGGGGCTAGGGAAAAGCGGACTGTATCAATACAGCCACACTGGCTCTTCAGCTCCTACTTAACAAAAGAGAGGTGCTGATTTGGGAGTCAGGACAAGTAGACAGAGCAATCTTGATTCTCATCTGGGTGAATACCAGGTAAGAGAGAGTTTCCTCACAAATGCCTATAGATAATTAAGATAAATGAAAATGCTTGTAACTCTCATCCTCTAAAGAGTTCAGTCAGTAAGATCCCTATTTTTCCCAAAATACTGCAAAGATTAGAGGCTGAAAGACAGGAATAGAATAAACTCTCCAGCCCAACCGAGCTGGACCTTTCGTAGCAACCGCATGTGACAAACCCCTTTGGGCTTGTGTCTCCCTTTGCTGGTATGGAGGTTGTTTAAAATTGAATCTGTCCTAATCCAAACAATGTGACAAAGTTAAAAAGAAAAGCAGGGAAGGATTTCAAGAAAGAAAGTGAAACGAGAGAGGATTTTGGCCAAGCTCCCATTTTTCCTGTCAAAGAATTAGAATGGAATAGCAAGATAGAAAGTACTTCAGTATTGCATTGAGCTCCTCGTAAGTAATTTGAATTGTGGAAACATCAGGAACGATGCATGGATGCCACTGAAAACCATCAACTATTTTAGCCCTCACATCACATGGCCTTAGGAGCATGCTCTTTTGTTTTCATTTTGCAGTGAATCCCCCACATATTCCATTTTAGGAAGTCTCCCAATTACTTGATGTATTGTTTTTAATATTTCCTCTTAGTGGAAGCTTAAAAACCAAAAAAATTCATTGGGATCATTTGTTTGTTTTTAAATACCAATATAGAATGGAGTGTGTGAAAGGAGATGTAATGCTTGTTCACATGGAGAAGTTCTGAGAACAGAAGGAGGTTGTCAACTTCTTTGCTCGTCTTCACATTATGGGCACTCATCCTGATGAACTTCCACTCCCTTGCTTCCCTTTCCTTCTAACTTTAGTGTTTACCCAAATTACTCTGGAACTTACCCATGGCAAGCTTAAAAACAAAAAAAACAAAACAAACAAAAAAAGTCCTTCTTATTCCACAGGGAACATGTGGGCAGCAGATTTATTTTGGTAAAACTTCATTAGTTTAATTGTATTTGTACAGTTATGCTAATAAAACTGAAATGTTTTCTACATAGCTAATCATATATTCCATTCTGAAGTGTAGCTGCAGGTTGGGATTTTTGTTGGGTTTTTTTTATTTAAAGCAAGCTTAATATTCTCTACAGTACCAAACCTTCCAACAACCATTCACTGCAATACAGAAACACAAGAGCATGGGTCGTCAATTGTTAAATTAGTACAGGAGCTGACAAACCTGCTCTTAATTAAGGCAGCTCTGCACTGGAAATCCTCACTTTGAATCAGTAAGGATAATTAGGCTTTCAGGTCAAAAGCAAACCACACTGTGAAAACAAACATTCAAGTTTGTTTGAAAACAGAATTGGATTTCCCATACTTAAAGGAAGCTCAGTAATTTCTTAAGGTATTAACGATGCAGGTCTCAGCACGTAACAAGCTGTATTTTATTCTTCCACGATTTCCACCATTTATTTTCAAAGTTTGTAGAGTATCCTACTCTGATTACAAAAAGAAGGATATTCCCACCCCCACCCCCCCATTCTCAAAAAATATTTGCTCCATTTAAATTTGAGAAAAATTCTGTAAATACTCTTAAAACTAAATTTCAGAATGGATGAACTCGGGGAGGGAGGAGAATTTGCAAAACAAAAACGCCCAATTAACTTGATGAGACAAGGTAGTTTTGGTTTCAGGTTTTTTTCATCCATGTGCAGCATTTATCAGTACGGACACACCGAGAGCACACATATGCATTTGCTTGGGGAGGGGCGGTATAAGTTAAATATTTCATTGTTTACCTCACACACAAAAAAAGGGGGGTGGGGGGAGAGGAATAAAGACGGCTGGAGGTTCCCGAGGCGCTCAGCTGCCCGGCAGCTCTCCCGGGAAGGAGGCCCACGGCGTG
>NW_008825612.1:2157461-2169217 GCF_000699105.1 Pygoscelis adeliae
CGCCGTGGGCCTCCTCCACCTAGCCCGGGGTCTCCTCCACCTAGCCCGGGCCGCCGCGGGCCTCCAGGCCGGCCTCCTCGTCCGCGCACTCTCAGCGTTATTTACCTACCTGGTTTTTCCACTGGTCACGCCTCCCGATTTACTGCGGGAAGCTTGAAAAATACGAACTATCCAAATGTAAATACCTATGTCGCATGTATTACATTCATAGCAGGGTTTCTGTGTGTTGTCCGTCACGATGACTGTTATTAACAGGCCATAAAATCCAGCTAAAGAACTGAATCTCCCATCAGAACTAATCCTGTAACTTCCACTTACTGCCTATAGCATTCAGGCAGACCCGAGGATAAAACAGCGCTCCAGGGATACGGAACAATCTTTTTTCCTCATTACTTATTCTTACAAAGAAGAAAAACATGTACTTTTGAGGACATGTTAATTGCAGAATATTGAAACAAAATCCGCAAGCACCAGTTACAGAAATTACACTTAGTTAAACTGTATTTATACTAGAAAGCAAGTAATTCTTTGTAAAATTAAGATAGCTCTCCGGAAAGCTTAGTTCCAAAGAGCGACTGCAGTGATCATTTGGGTACAAGCCAAGACAGGCTAGCTGCTCCGACCGATCCTCAGCACAAGAATTCCCCCGTGTATCTCAGCCTCTCGAAAGGAACTGAAAAAATAAGGAAAGTCTGCTGCAAAAAGTCTTCATACAGACCACCTATGCTACATGGCCGTACTGCAGGTTCTACTGTTGCACTTAATCCCACTGCTAATAAATTTTAAATAATTAAACTCATGTTCTCAGCCGTTTCAATTTATCTTTCTGTATCACAGCTACCAGACCCTCTGGGACCGGTCGGATCTCCCTGCAGCGGTGACCTTCAGCTGATACCAGCCCGCAGCCCAGAGAAGTATGCTGTAAAACTCTCTGCATACTTCCTGCTAGACCTCAATGCTGAAGATTTGTTAGTGTTGGCAACAGACTGAGAGCTGCTCTTGTGCAATACTTCATTGTGTTTGTCTCCATTTTTCCACCAGCCTTGCTAAAATGATTCCTTCTCTAACTTCATTACATTTGCTTTAAGATTCCTACCGATTTCCTCTCAGACACACGGCTGTGGACTGTCCTCCTTTTCAGTCACATCCGCAGAGAGGACAATGCCAGGAGGAGAAATTCCCGTCTTCCTTCCCCCCCTTTCAGAGAGCATCTAGGAAGCTTGCAGAAGTTCCCTGGCAGGAGAGGGGGAAGGGCTGCGTGACGCCGAGCACGGCTTCGGCCCACCGTGCCTCATCCATCACTTCCTAGAAGCACAACGCTATTAAAACAATAGCGGGGACTCCGTCCAACTCCAGTCGCTCCTGGGAAGGATTACGTAAAGAGCCCGCAGAGCCATGGAGCTTAGTGTTTTCCACAGCAGCCTCCCTCGCTCCTTCTACACCTCCAGGCGTACGACTTCCCCAAGGGCCCCCTCTCATCTCACAGGGCACGCGACAAGGTCCGAAATCCTTCCAGATCATCTTCTGCATGGCAGGCGAGAAACGGACATTTGGAAGATCACTCCACTTAGAGACGTGGGGTGAAAGGAAAGGGTCGGGAGGAATGGATGAACAAAGTAACAGCCTGGTAGTAGGCGATGTGATCGTTTCCTTTCCAGTATCCACTTTGCAACCCCATAGACACACGAACTGGCTCTTTCAAGAGCAAGGCAGTTCCCATGTAACTAATCACTAGTTACGTAGATTAAAGGGCTGCTGGACTGGGCCAAAACACTGACAACTAGAACAGTACAAAAATGAGTAGCTCTGGCCATCCCATTCAACCTTTTGGTTTCACTTTATTAACAAATACCTACGCTGCAAGAACAAGTACATATTGATATAAGGAAAGCTAAGCAAATATTCTCAAAGTTTAATCACTGTAAGCTAAGAATTTGTGTATGTTCTATGAAGTCTTTAAGTCACCATATTTAAGATGACCTTAATTTACATTTGGATATTGCAAAGTTAAGGCATTATCCTGATGCATCCTTAGGTAATCCTTGGTACTTAAATGGATTTTGGTATTTGGTTTGTGTTACTTGGATTAACGTAACATAAAGTGTTCCAAGAGACGATTAAAAACCTGCAGGGAAGTTGAGCACTCATGTTAGAGATACATGTTAAAATTCCAAGCCATGTACTTGAAATAAACTTTTTCTTTTTAACCTTTTAAATTCCAAATTTGACCAACCAGTGCTTTCCTGTAGCTGTACAAAAATCTTTTTTTTTCTTTGGGTATCCTGCTAGTAGATCTCCCCTATCTACACAAATCCGTAAGTGTATCCAATTAGGATGCCAAATTCAAATTTGCACCTTAAGCTTTCTTTTCAAAAAAGCAAAGATGACAAATTCGAAAGCATAACTATATTAAAATGCTTACTAAAAAGCTCTCTCCACCACAAATGAATGTAAATCACTTCCGCACTTAAATTATTTTTAGAAGCGATCAGACCAAACTTTAAAAAGCCCAGACTAGATGCTGATAGTGACAATAACCCTACTAAAGTTGCTTATTTTAATCACAAACCATCATTCATTATCTCATGCTCTCTAATCACTTCTGAAATAAGATACCGTATGATGCAATGCACCCAGGTCTGATGATGGAGGAGAAAACAGAAAACAATTTTATTTTTAGCCTTACTCTGAAATTAAAGATGTTGACAGAGGCTGGGTGTCTGCCCAACGGGCACGGCGCTGCTGGTTCCTTCAAACGGACAAAAAAACAAAAAGAGGGGAACACCTACCGAAGTGCACTAAGGGGAAAGGGTTAAGTTTTACACTTCGTTCCAGCATGGCTCCCATTCAGGACAAAACACACCACACAGTTTCACCACTCCCTTTTAGAATCCGTAGACGGACCAGAAAGACAAGAAAATTTCCTCTCTTTCTATGCATTTCTTCAAGAGTCAAGGCTCAGTGAGAGGTGAAGAGAGCTCTTCATCCCTCCTATTTTAAAAAGCCTGTTACCCTGCAGTACAGTCATCTGCAAAGACGATTCTGGACACAATGTTGCTCTGCTGAATTGGACTGCAGCATCACAGGACTCTGCCAAAGGCAGTTGTTAAGGAGAGAAAGAACACAGCTGGGAGCTCTGTTCCCAAACAAAACTCTGAATACTAAACAGGAGCTGTGATAGCTCCTTGCAATGACAGCACAATACATCTTCTCTATGGGAGAAGCTGCCAAGGAGGCCCAACCTGCAACCCATGTTTCCACAGATCACCTGTCCTCACAGACTGGGGCATGCTTGGCCACTACTAACACTAACTGATTCAGAGAAGGAAAGTCAGCTTTCGCTTTCCAGTGCATTTGAAACTAAGTGGTCTTTGCAAACGAACATACCGGATGCGGGAACTACTACCATTCCCTTACATGAAAGATACTGCCCTTGGAACCAGAAGAACCAAAACAGAGTTTTGAAAGCTTCCATCAAAATGAGGTCACTAAAAATATTTGAAAGAAGAGTGTCAACTCGCAAAAACCTACTTTTTAAACTAGTTAAACGGAAAACCACTGGTTGGCAAACCAGGCCCAACTTGTTGGCAGAGAAGGCCAACTGCAGAAGACGGAATTAGTAGTTTGATAATATCCAGCATGCAATAGTTTGGGGCTCTGGAGTTACTGAGGTGAATTTTATTAAAAATGACACAGAGAAGGTTATGAACTGCTATGAGGAAAAAATAAGAGTCATATTTCCTTTGACCACAGTCTCTTCTACACAATCCCATAGCCTCCAGAACCTGTACCGTGTATCCCTCCTTCTCTAGTACTGTTTTATTTAGAGGTCCACTCAAATGGAAAAGGAAATTCAAAAATGTGTTCCTTGCTACAGAATATCCTCTAAAACCTGTGTGAATAAATAATCCTTAATCTTGGAATTAATATGTTCACTCCTGCCTGAAATTAATGCTTGGGTTTTTATAGCCATTTCAGTTAGGCACTTTTTATTATTGGAGCTTTTAGTGTAAGAAAAGATTCCAATTTTATCATAAAAGCAGTTACTTGGTCTAGTTCTAGGTCTCTACATAGCGACAAAAACCAGCAACCACTGAATTGTCTGGACTCTACAGGTAATCCTAAAGGAAAGAACAGCGCTGGAATGCTGTTTCCTTCTGTCAACGTACGTGAACATGTGTATCTTCTTGGGGGTAGGGGGTGGAAAGGAGGGAGCTTTCACATAATACCCTCATACCTCATCAAATTATCCAAAACATCTACGGCCAAAAAAATTTAAAATTGTTCTGTCTACTTTCAGACAATTAATTTCTAAGGGCACTACTACTTAGTAACTGCCAAGTATGTGAACATACCTGAGTAAGAGTTCAAATGCTTAGGCGACTATTTTAATACAAAGACAGCTAGTGTTATTTTATCATGTCATGCACCAAGGAGGACAAAATAAGAATAACGTAACAGGACAGCCCAGCATACGACAACATAGATTATTGACCCACACAATGGAAGTCAGCAAACTAAACAATCCCCCAAAAAACCAAGGTACTGAACTAACAAAAAAAGCTACCATTAATAAAGACCATATGAAACTTCATGGCTAAGTAAACATTCCATTGTTACACAAATCACTAAAATGCATAAGCAAGTTCCAACAGCAAAAACCAAAACACATGATATGATAAAACGTAGCTACCAGATGCAAAGGTACGGAACAGCGGAGAGGAGATTATGCTTCCTCAGCCCCTTCCAATTAGTAATGCCAGCTATAATGGATGTGCTCCACATCCTGTGATGCAGTATCAGGCATACAATCCAACCCCCGTAAGTCCCCCCCATCTACCCCATGACCACAGCACTTCCACTTAGCATGGTCATATAAAGAAAAGGCTTAAGTTTTCTGTCCTTTTAATCAGTCTCTTAAGAACAGTTTCATTTAATTATTGCCTTTGGTGTTTGTGGAGCTTTGTAGACTGTAAAGGTTATACTCCACTCGGTTAATACTGAGCATATGAAGTTTCTTACCTCCAATATTCTGGATAATTATTGTAGTTGCAACAAGGACCTATAAAAAAAATTTATTTCTTTAGAAAGGGTAAGGATAACTAAAATCGTATGTCTATAGCAGCCATAAAACACATATGTATTATCTTAAACAGACCAGATGTTGAAGCGATAACTGGTACTGAAAGGAAGGGCATCTTCTACTGAAGAGTTTAACACATGGAAACCAACGCAATCTAAAATGAATACAAAAGCAAAAAATCTCCCTGAAAATACTGCATTTTCATTCTGAGATGACAAAAAAAGAGAAGTTATAGAGTGAAGCCTGTTCTGCAGAAGATGAGGTTTTTAAATCACTGAAAACATGTAAGTGCATTCTAATTGACATCAGGTGAGTACAAATGAAAATGACCATTCACCTCTGAAAAGAAAATCAGACAGCAGAGATTTGTACAAGCTACTTCCTCACTCCAAAAACCTGCATATTTTTAACTGTCATGAATGTCATTATTCTTTTAAACTTACAAACTAGATAGACTTTTCTTTAGCATTTGTGATTATTCATATTGGACTGACACGGAAATAGAAATGATCACAGGCTATTAAAACATTTGTCTGAATCCAAAGAATTAACTTCCAACTGAAAAAAACCTAAAAGTGTCTAAAGTTTCCCCAGTGTTTTCTTTTCAATTCAGTTCTAAAACAATATGACCATCTAGTACAGTTTTTCTTTTTACCCACCACTGCTCTTGATGTAGCAGGACCTTCCTACATGAGTGCTACCATTAAGTCAACTTGGAAAAAATTAAGCCACAGTTATAAGAAGAAAAACAAATTTGTATTTTTGAATGAAATCTGAAAGCAGAGTTGCCATTTTTTCAATTGAACAGCTAGAAAGATTTTAAACTAATTCAAAGTCAGTTCAAAAGTCACCAGGGGATGAAAGAAAAAAAAAAAAAAAGTATGGTATCTTGGAATTTGCCATAGATGGAAACAAGTACTTCATGCCTTTGGAAAGGGAGAATCAGCAATCTTCCAACAGCAGAAAAATCTCCATCCTCACAAATCTCAGAAAAATATGTTTGATAGGAAATCGCCATAAGGTTGAATTACTGCTCTACTTCAAGAGCAGTTAACCAGTAGTTTACTGCCAACCTAGGACGCCAGTTCAAGCAAGGTCCTACAGCAGTCGGTCTGTATCACTGGCAAATGACTCGGCTGAGGGAAGGGTAAGTACTACTTTAAAGAAAAAAGAAAAAAAAAAAAGCCACTCGTGCCTGACTGAAGTGAGGAGCATTCAGGGACAGAATTAGAATTCAGAACGGTTATAGTAAACTAGAAAAGTCTAAAAATCAACAAGATCAGTTAAAAGCAATGCATTCAGGAAGTAGATCTCAAATATGTGACTTAAGAGTTATTAGATTGCAAATAGAGAAAATAGTCTGAGATAACACGAATCAGTAGCATGAAGCACCCACAGAAACAGCAAATCTTGTTTTGGGACGTAGTACCGGCCATGTTCTACCTAAAATATAGGTAATAATTACATTTCTTGTCACTGTCAAGGTCTCAGCCAGCTTAACTGTGTTCCATTTTGCAGGCAAGTTTTAAAAAAGGTGTATAAATATCAAAGGTACTTCAAGCAAGAAAGATAAGTGTTCCAGAAAATGTCAGTTCATTGGGAAAGCTTGGTGAACTTTGGTTAATTATTTTATCAAAACAACAGCTTCCCGACCTAGAACTGTTCCAGTGCTCTCCATGCACACTGAAAATAAAAAAACAGATTATTTTTAGCACAAATTATTTAAACTGAAAATTATGAAGAAGTGTATTAGGGAGAATAAAAAAAAATTACTGATGTTGACTACATAGTGAAGCTGTGAAATCTCCTTCATTTAAGCTTTTAAATAACAGATTAGACAAACATCTGCCAAGAATGGTTTATGTATATTTAGCCCTGCCTCAGAGCAAAGGCAGACTAAGTCACATTTTAATATCTCCTTAAGCTCTACATTTCTATGACTTCTGCATCTAATGGCTTGTGGTAACGTGTACAGAACAGCTCCTGTAAAAAATAATTCTATTTCATACCTTGCTAATATCAAGGTTTATTATCTCTTGAGGTTGATCACATCTTAACTCTGATCGATAAATATTGATCCTCACAGACTACACTCATATCTGCTTATTAATGCTAGTGGAAGTCTTACAAACACCTAATAGCTCAGATTTAATTCTCAGTTACATTAAAACAGAAGAAATTAGACTCTAGACTGTTAAGCAGAACTCATTTAAAAAAAAAAATTACATTGTTTCAGTAAACCATTAAAATCACACTTCTGTGTGGTAAAATCTGCTTTCGGCATCGTGTAACTGAAACACAGAGCATAGAAGTCATAATATTAAATGTGCAGTATTCTCAAGTAGTATTTCCTGTGCACCCAGTATTACTGGACAACATCGTCTATTAGGAAAAACAGATTCAGTACACACTACTAAAAAGGCATGGCTTACATGTTGATTACTCTTATACCAAAAATGGTTAGTTTGCTGGTGGTTTTGGTTTTTGTTTAATCATGAGATAAAACAAGTAAGAAACATTCATCTGAAGAGTTTATTAAACAAAAGGAAAAAATTAACATGCATTAAACATACTCTTATTTGTTCCTATTGTGGAAACTACACAAAAGGCAAACAGTTATCTTAGATCTCTATTAAATGCTAGAACACCAAGGGTAAATCACTTACCTATCTCTTAACAGTTTACAGCAGAGGTACGATGGGACTGTAACAAACCTGAAACGGATTGCTGAGCCAACTTGACAGCAATGCCAGTGAGCAAATATTTGTACATACAACTAAAAAATGAACACACTGACAGGAAAGTAGCACAAAATCTTGCATTTAAGGACTGTCTATTTTACAGTTAACTAAAGTTTGGGCTTCCACGGACCAGACACACTAACTGAAACATAGCAAAAAGCTTCAGGACGTAACGGATTTTCCAGTACACTAGGACGTCAGTAATTATAGTACTTATTTATCTCTCTTTACTGTGCAAAGAACAGTTGTTCATTTATATCTCTTTACTATGCAAAAAACAGTCTCATGCATCAGGAGCATGAGACGAAGAAGAAAAATACACAGGTAAAAATAACTACTCACCTTTCCAGTTGATCCAAATGCAAACAGGCCAAGGTCTTCATAGGAAGTGACAGCTGTTAGTAAGGAAAAACAAAGCTAAAATATTTCTAACTTCAAAATCACTTGAAAGCTCTAGCTTTGCCTTTTTTCCCTTTTTAAATGAACATAATTCAGGACAGAATTAAAAGAGTATTTTACAGTATTTTTTATGTACAAAATAGCTTTTATATACACCTGTACTCCTGCTACAAAATACAGCTCTATGCTCGACCATTCAGAGACTCTCCAGAAACTCAAGTTAATATTAAAAATAGTAATATTTAAAAAATAATAATAATACATTAATGGCAAATTGCCTTCTTCCAAAGACCTTTGCAAGTGATACTATAGATGAAGAATTCTGAAATTAGCCTCAACAATTAGATATAAGATATCCCCATATTTTATTTGTTAAAGGGGTATTTTTTTTTTATTTTAAATGAAGACAACAACAGAGGCAACATTTTCATCTTTCTATGAATATAAACATCAATCACCATCTTGCCAGCTTTCAAAAACTCGGCGCTATTTATTTTCAAGAGAGCTGAAGGTAAACGCCTTCCTTGGTTGAAATCCATTATTAAAAAACAAATCAAAACACACCAAAGCAAAACAAAAAAACAAAACAAAAATCCTGCCCTTACCTGCACCTGACTTACATGATCACATTGAAATACCCTGTGGTTTCCTGTACGCTTTTGTTGAGTTTTAGCTGAGGCTCACTTCTAATATTGCTGGTAACTCAAACCAATCCCTTCTCAGAAAGAAGGAAGTCATATTGAAGTCTTTCATTGTTGCTCTGTACTTTGTTATTAGAAACTCAAGTGATATCAAAAAGATGAAAGTTTTCTCAGAAATACCACTCACTTTCTCGGTATATAATAAAACGGTCCGCAGTTGTAAATGCCTCAAAGTGTAAAATTAATCTCAAAACCACGTAATTTTATTGTCACAACATTTCCTTTCTCTTCCTCCGTTCTCCTCGGTACATTACTGCTTCTACTCCTGTCACATCTTAATTTAGGGCCCAGCCCTGCAATTTGAGCTGCTGAGGGCAGACCTTCACACCTGAGTGAAGTCCCACTGAGGTAAATGAAACAAGACAGGGGAGACGCAGGCGGCTCAGAGAGATCAGATGACGGACTGGAGCCTCAGACTGCCAACTGCCCCAGCTGAGGCGTTTTTATTTCACTGAAGATCTGCACACAATCAGATCAATGCTCCAGAGGAAAAAAAAAACAAACCAAACCAAACCAAAAACCAACCCACCCCTTCATTAATTTTCTCATATGATTCTCTCAAGGGCGATGTTTCACATTCTGCTCTAATACTGACACCAATATGCTATGACAAAATAAATGAAATGACAAAATTAAATGAGCCAGAGTCAGCTCTCAGCGTAAGCCTGGACTAATCTTACATCTGCCGTTACACTGATACAAGTTATATAAAGATATAATTAAACAAGTAGTATGTCTTACTAGATTTTACCCTGCATTTTTCTTAGGTTTCTATTTATAAAATTGTTGATGACAAGGGGGAAAAAAAAGCATTTTAGAAGGCCATCTCCAATGGCATTAAAAAAAAAAAAAAATCAGTAAAATGTTAAACATATTTAGGAGACAGTTGTTTTTACCACATGGGAACAAATACACAGCACACACATATGAGGAGTTACCAACAAAGAGAACAAAATTTTCCACGCGAGTCCAAAACAGCAATACGAAACCTTAGAATATTTTCTATAGTAACTCTGTTTCTGTAACCAATTTAGTCCTGTGAACACTGGGAAGCCCTAATACTTAATCACATTACTTTTGTAATTTCAAGAATATATGGAACAAAATATTAAGCACAATTGACATAAAGATAAACAAGTTCTGCCTGATTGGCCTGATTTCTATTATGTTATTAACACTAAATGGAAGTTGTCCATTTAAATGCAAAGTGAAATTGGCAAGTATAGGACGAGCAATACTCATGACTAACTCATAAAATGAAAAGAAAACAAAGCCATGAAACTTCCAAGTACATCCCACTTAAATTCCCAATTCCTCCGCTTTACAGAGCAGGCTTAGCGTTTGTCAGCCCAAACCCCAAAACAATGCAGGTCGTACTGAATTAACACCGGGAGAAAACATTGACTGAACTAATCCTAATCTAACACTTGACACTTAGCAATATTTTTTTGCTAAGCCTTTTGGTCTACACAAATAATTCGATTTTGTCAAAGTCTAGACCAATGTAATTTAAAAATCAAAGACACTTCTTTATTTTTAAAATACAACTAAAATGCCTGTGCTTAATAAATCCTGGTCTCTGTTAAAAATGGAGTTAATATTAGAGCTTCCTTTTCAGAAGGTATTTTATAGGTCAGCTCTTTCCTAGAATTACTTTTATGATTTGAATACCTGAATGAATAGTTTACAAACGCTTTCAAAGTTTCGTTGTCTCCACCCTTTAAATTTTTCTAGCTCATTTTTTAATATAAAACTACTAAAATTTCTTTCCAATTCCTTGCCATGGATTAAGCTTAATAGTATAACTTTATTCAAAAACGCATGCAGGTTTTACAAAGACAAATGTTCAATTATCTACTTTGGAAGCAAACACGTACACAGCTTTTACTTTGTCAAGGCCCAACAGGTCATATTTCTTACTTTTTAAAGACAATGTTCCAAGGAAAAACTTGGAATTATAACATGAAATTACTTCAAAAGTTTACAGGAATTATAGTAAATATAATCTATTAAAAATAAATAAATAAAAAAAATCAAAACACAGAAGGCCATAAATCCAGCAAATTTATCTAGACATAGTTCTGGTGCTAGTATTACCTGTCAACATTACATGATAACTAATTATTAACTGTAAAGTGCTGGTTTCAGACAAGAGAAATACTTGTCATTTCAGTGGTATTCCTTGCTTTCAGTTGTGCGTATTTAAAAAAAGCTTTCTTGAGGTGGAGTGTTGCCTTTGGACAACAACTGAGGAGTTAAACCACTCTTGTATATTAGGTCTCTAAGTTCATAACATGGAAACTTTTCTTACTTCAAAAAGCTCGAATCCTTAGTTTTCCCCTCTCCCTGGTAGTTCTTTTTGCAAGGATCTCTGATTATTATTTTAGCAGACAACAACATAATACCACCTAGTGCCTATATAAAACAGAACTTGTGAGCCTCAAATAAGAGGTAAACAAAAATCATGAAAAAAATTATCTCAAGTTTCCCCTTTTTTGCTTCTTATGTATTTTTCTAGCTACTTATTTCAGGTTCTAATTCCTTTCTACTAAGCAGAGCTCCAAGAGGAGAAAAAAATTACCAAAGACTTAGTCCCAAATCATCAAGCAGCCAACAATATCATCCATAAAAGTAACCCTACCTCTGAAAAATATTTTTTAAGAATGCAGGAAGAAGATCACTCAACAGGTGAAGACAGGAGCAGCAGATCTAAGAAGAATCAGGAAGCAATCATCTGAGAGACCAAAGCTAGCTGTAGACAACAGAGCCAATAAGGAAAGAAACGGAAGCTTTCTCCCACCACCTTTGAAAAGAGAGGAAAACAGATGAGAG
>NW_008825612.1:2169233-2171176 GCF_000699105.1 Pygoscelis adeliae
CCGGCTATATCACGATCTTTGGGTACAAGAACTCAAGGAACTAGTCGGTTGTTTCAGTAACAACTAAAAGCAGCAAGAATTAAAACATTAGCGGAACAGATTGCAGATATTAGAATCCACTGTTTGAACATTCTCAAAGCAGTGTAATTTCCAAGGACTGCAATGCGACTTCTCATTCAGTATCAAAGATACTGTAAATACCCGCATCTGTGAAGTGCCATGAGAATTATGAATACCCAATATGATTACAAAACCTGAAAGGTGTCCATTTCAAACCGTACAAAATATATTTTACAAGTAGAAGAATGAAAGTCCACTGAAAGCAACAGTACACACTGAAGTAGAGCGGTCCAGCCAGCACCAAAATGATTTTGCTACAGAAACACAGGATCTATCTTTCTGGAAAGCTGAGAGGCATTTTGAAAAACGTAAAACTGGAAATCTAGAAACCAGTCAGTCTGGCATTATACCTTTCATAAACAGTTTCAAAATTGTATTTTTGAATGGCAAACAGTAATCATTAAAAATGTTAAATATTTCAACATCACTGAATCAGACACAGCTATCCGTTAACATGCTGTTTCTAATTATACTGGGTCATGTCTTTGCGATATAGGTGAGGAAGCATTTCAGAGATCAGCGTTAGATAAATCCTTTTCACTTACCAGTCTGAGTGCACATACTGAGCAGAAGAAATACCGAGTAAGAAGCAAGGGTGGCAACAATCAGCAACAAGATACTAAAAACCACAAAATATTTACGATTAAGGCACTTTTAGAGTACAATGCACTTTCTGTCTTTAAGAATGCTACTTTTCCAAGAAGTAAGCTACCACAAGACAGGATTTCCTCATTTTATTGCCTATGTCTGCTGACTATGGTTCATATGGTCTCTGACCTTCCCAATACTTGCTAAGTTCCTCTGCTTCTTATATTGTCTACCAAAGCATATCGCATACTATACAGGGTAAAGACCCGATACATCAATTACAAAGAGGACATAAACATCGGAGTGTCTGTACACAGACAAATATGTATCTTCTAACTAAGTTAATCTAATGCTTAGAAAATGGTAAAAGCGACAATTCTGGTGACTTTGGCCCCGTTATCCATAGGTTAGTATGTACAACAAGCAGAAGTGCAAACAAAACCACAAGCTGATTCCCATTTTTCAGATATGGAGCCATCCTACTCCAGAAGGCCCATTTCTGGAACTAAAGGAGAGAGCAGCTTTAAAATGTAAATATCAACCTATCAGGAGTAATGGCCAAGAAATTGCCACCATGTGGCAATTTAATGCAATTTCTGAGCAGTACTTAGGTTAGGCCAGATTTGAATGACTAAACCAAAGGAGGAAGATCTTATTCAACAACGCTGAAAAGCACCAGCTATTTATTTCTTCCTCAGTTTTTGCACAGGAGCCTTAGTAATCAAGTTTTGTTCCAGTTAAAACTACAAGCTGAGGTTAAAAGTAAGTGTACATAAAAACCGAGAACTTACCTAAACCCCATGATCCCCGTGTTGGCCATAGCATAGGATAAGCCAAGTATGCCACTTCCCATGATCGCATTCATTAAATTAAATACTGAGAAACCAAAGGAAGAGCCACGATTTGGAAGATTCTGTGAAAAGGGCAAGACAAAGTACAATTAGTGCGAGAGGTGTTTTGGTCTTTCATAAGAGGAAATTTAAGGGAGGGGAGAGCCCGTCAGCTTTTCCTTCCCTAATCTAAATCAGAAAATCTCTTTTCTCACTCTAAGACCACGCAACCCCCCGGCCTTTGAGTACGGTGCTGCCAGAGCGCAAGAAGAGGGCAGCAAGATTTATGCTTAAAAGCAGGCCATCCCTGGGCGCTCGCAGCAGGAGTGCGGGGCAGAGCAAACGGCGGCGCTCCCAAGAGCTCTGCAATCCAAGCATCAAACCGATCAGAAGAAGCGCCAGGAC
>NW_008825612.1:2172442-2206920 GCF_000699105.1 Pygoscelis adeliae
CGGCCTCGGGAAGATGTTGGTCCTCTTGCGACAGGAGGGCTGCCGTGGCCTCCAACCAGACCCGGCGGGGGGGGGGCGTTTATCTTGCGGGCTGACCTAACGCCGAGAAGCCCGTGCGAACCAGGCCAGCAGTTTCCAGCTAGGGAGAAGGGGAATGCCTAAGAAAAACACTGGGGTGCTCTGGCCTCTGGATGAAGTCTTCCTCCTCTGTAGCAGACGTGAAGAATGTGATGTTTATTCTTGACTCAACAGGGAAAAGGAGGTGTGCTTTGCCAAAAACTTGGCTTAGGGAAATGAGCTGGCTTGGGGATGTAGGGAGTCCCAGCGAGGAGCTGGGATTTGGGGTGGGGGGAGGATGGGAGCGGGGCCAGCTTTGCTAGGGCTTGGGCGCAGCTCCTTTTCTGAAGAAGAGACCGCATGGCTTGTTACCCTGAAGGAGGGCAACAGCCCTGTAGATGTCTGAGGCAGGCAAGAGAACCGGCTTCCTCAGAGCTAGTTTGCATCCTCCTATCAACCCCCAATCTCAAAACAAACTTCCCAAGAAGGCAGGAGAAACGTCAGCCTCGCACACTACCGAAATCATTGGTTCCTGCCTAAGAGCAGCTGATGCAGAGTCAGGAAAGTTGGGCGCCTGTGGACTGTCTTTAGTGGAAGAAACCATTTATTTAGAGAAGTGTAAAGCTACTTTTCAAGTCCCCATCCTATGAATGAACTGTGGAGAGGGGTTCAGTTGCTTGAACAGACTTTACTAATGCTTCCCTGTACCTTTAAGGGGATTCTGCATTTAATTCATGGTCTTTCTGGCATGCAGCACGTGGAGCGAAGACACTACGGGGTGTGTAACCCCTTACCACTGGGGTACAGGAGGCAGAAATTGCTGAAGAGTGATTATGACCACAATTGCTAATAACTGTTTTCTAGCAACCACTGCTTGGTAATGAATTTTATCAGAGGCAGAAGGGATCCAACAGTAAGATCAAGACAGTAGAAGTTTTTCCATTTGGCTCACCGGGATTAATATCAAGTCCATTAGAACAAAGAGAGGTCATTGTATTTTGGCAGGGGGGGATTATCTCACTGCTTAAAGTTAGTTAACACTTAAGTCTAAAAATACCATTTGCAAAAGGACAGAAATTTGTAGTATATAATTCATAATAAAGAGCTGTACTAAACTATTGTGGATTGTTGGGTACAGATGGAAATTCTAGTTTAAGAGAACAGCAAATCCATGTGATTTGCAGC
This sequence comes from Pygoscelis adeliae, assembly GCF_000699105.1. Lineage (NCBI taxonomy): Eukaryota > Metazoa > Chordata > Aves > Sphenisciformes > Spheniscidae > Pygoscelis > Pygoscelis adeliae. The sequence continues at coordinate 2,173,685 of NW_008825612.1, forward strand.
CTTTTTAATGGAATGATTACATAATGTCTATAAAATGAATAATTTCTCTTCTAGGACTTTATGGAGATTTGGATACTCTGCCAGACTACTGAAAACTAATCATTTTAGGACAGCTGCATCAAATACATCATTTCCAGCAGTTTGGATGGTATTGGCGCAATATTCTGGCAGAATACCTGGGCTCTCTGTAGTAGTAAAAAAAAAAAGTTTTTCTACAATGCCTGAAACTGTGGAGGATAAAGCTAATCTAGAACTGTATTCGCCGCATCCTGAAGTGCGTGGGATGACACTACTCAACAGAGAAGCTTTTAAAAGGACAGTTGTTGTTCCAGTTCTTAAAGTCAAGAAAGAAATTGTAAATAGTTTGCTAAAGTCCCTAAAACATATGGTACTACAGCGTCCTGGTCTAAAGCGAGTGGTTGAGGATCCCGAAGACGAGGACAGTAGACTTGTTATTTTGGATCCTCATAAAATACCAGAATTCTCATTGGGAGAATCGGAGCAAGAGGTATTAAAACAGCTTAATGTTTGTCCTGAGGTGTCCAAGTATAACTTAGAGCTGACTTACGAGAATTTCAAGTCGGAGGAGATCCTACGAGCAGTCCTTCCTGAAGGTCAAGAAGTCACCTCTGGATTTAGCCGTGTGGGTCACATAGCTCATTTGAATCTTAGGGATCATCAGCTACCGTACAGACATTTGATTGGTAGGTAAAACAACTCTTCTCCACAAAAGTAATTCGTATATTTTGTCTGTTGTTAAAAAGATATTTTAACAATTATTCTACCGATAAATTATTCCTTGCGCAAGGAAAACTTTTGAGCGCTTTTCCTTGCTTTGTATTTGGACTTTAAATAGCCTTGTGCTGATGCTGTAGCTGTGCACAGAAGGCACAGTTCTCCCCTCCTGCAGTAATTGTGGTCTCACTTCACTAAGCCTGGGGTCAGGGTAAAGTATGTGCCTTAGAAAGATGTTGTATCTGCAACCCTGAATCATCAGAGGAAGGTTGTTCTAATACATGCTTACTTTTGTTAATTTAACTGTAAACAGCAGTGTTTGTATCTCTTGTAGAACACTAAGAGGTTGTAGTCCCTTAACCGGAATATCTTTTGTCCTCTCTTTCAGGCCAGGTTATAATTGACAAGAATCCGGGAGTCACCTGCGTAGTGAATAAAACCAATATTATTGACAGCACATACAGAAATTTTCAAATGGAGGTGCTCGCTGGAGAGAGCAAACTAGTAACCAAGGTACAGGTGGTTTTCCCCTGTTATTTTAAACTTAATATGCTAAACCCCAAAGACATCTGCTGGAAGGATGTGATGAAGAGATGCTAGTAAGACCATTCCTTTGCACAGTGCCCTTCCTGACACTTGTTTTAGAGTGTAAGAGTTGGCAGTTACTTCTACGTTCGTTTGTCCTGGTCTGCCAAGAGCAAACCCTTAACCATAGGGATGATGAAGATACGTATTCTTTCAAGTTCGCAGCCTAGATTTTAATGATATGTAAAAGCCACTGAAGTAAAGGTTTCTTTCAGAGATACTCATTACAGACTTGTAGCAAGGGGTGTGTCTTAGTCTAAAGCCAAAATATTTAGTGGATTTGATCTAAGAAAATGTTGTTTCTTAATTTCACCAAGCCTTGTACAGTGGCTGGTATAGAACATGAGACCGTGTTTTTAAATGTCACTGGCTTTGCAACGCAGGCAAGATTTTGCCTATGCCTTTTCCTTTTCTGTCAGCAGCAAGACAAACCTCATCTTCTCTGTTTTGACATTTTTCAGGTGTAAAGCACTATGTAACTGCCAAGCATTCCTTACGTAGGGCTTCTTGTCTGTAGCTGGAAACTTGGCCACTGGTTTGACCAAAAAATACTTTTCCTAACTGTTAGCAGTTTTATACTTTTAGAAGAGAAAACATTAGATTACCAAATAAAAAAGTTTAATAGCTTGGTAGAACATCCTGTACATGCACAGAGAAGGCATTTGAATCGTCAAGGGGGAAGTGACAATCAAATATGCCGATGGTATTAGCTCATTAAGCACACATGTAGCATGCCACTGAGCTGCACGCTGAGGAGCGCAGGTACACTTCGGTGTGTTACTTGCTGGCAAAGCAAACGATGCAGTGATTGGGATCCAAAGTTCCTTTACTTCGGAGTCACACAATTCGAGCGTGGTGATGCAAAGTGAGCGTTACCTTGCATCCCACTCTCATCTGAATAAATACCGTTTCTTTTTAGGTCTGTTCTTAAGATAGTGGTCATCCCAAAGTTTGGGTTTGGATTAGTTTCCAGGCTGTCACCTTGAGAGATAAAACACAGTATTTTTTCAAACTGCAGAATTGGCTCCCAATGGCTTTGAATTTGGCTGACTCTTGCCATTCTTGTGCTGTATCATTCTCAGACGCTTATTTACTATGTGGACTCCGCTAAGGAGGGCTTGAGGCATCTTCCCAAGGTCTGCTTTCAATAAAGGAGTTGTCAGCCAGCCACAAAGCACTTGAAAAGCCTCAGATGTTTTGGGGTTTTTTTTATGGTCATTTTAAGTTGCTGCTTTATTTCCACCTGGTGATTGAGACATGCGTAAGCCAGCCATCTGGATTGACAGTTGGAACATTCCTTATGGCTGTTTCTGATGAGTAGATCTGTTTATACAAGATTCCTGTGTACTGCTAATGGGACAAATGTCAATGTACACATTACCTTTTGATAAAGCACCTTGGTTTTCAGCTGTCTCAATTACTGATAATGTTTAAACGTGTCTGGAGTTTGAACGCAGAGGCTTAACCAAATGTTCTGGACTTTCAGGTCAAAGAAAATAATATTGTGTATGAATTGGACTTTTCTAAAGTCTACTGGAACCCACGTCTTTCCACAGAACACGGCCGTATCATTGAGCTTTTAAAGCCCGGTGATGTCCTTTTCGATGTCTTTGCTGGGATTGGACCTTTTGCTATTCCAGCAGCAAAAAAAAAGTGCCACGTATTCGCAAACGATCTCAATCCTGAATCCTACAACTGGCTCCTGCACAACTGCAGACTAAACAAAGTAGACAACAAAATAAAAGCGTTCAATATGGATGGCAGGGACTTCCTCCTGGGGCCAGTAAGGGAAGAACTAAGTAAAGAGCTCCCGCTTCTGCAAGAAGAACAGAAAACCTCTTTTCATATAGTCATGAATTTGCCGGCTTTGGCTATTGAATTTCTAGGTGTTTTCAGGCATCTCTTGGTCGGGGAGCCATGCAGCGCTGCTGGCCTTCCCACTGTGCACTGCTACGGTTTCTCCAAACATGACAACCCCACCAAAGATATTCAAGAACGAGCTGAAGCTTCGCTGGGAACCTCCTTGGATGGACGCTGTTCTACTTACCTGGTTAGAAACGTTGCACCGAACAAGGAGATGCTGTGCATTAGTTTCCAGGTTCCAGCGGACGTGCTGTACAAGAGGCCCTGCCCTGGTGAAGGTAAGGAACGAGCCTCCTACGCGGCACTTGGATTTCAGGCTACACCTTTCGCTGTCTCAGGCTGGTCCCGCCTTGTCAGCCCTGTGGGCCACTTCAGCTGTGTGAGGGCGATGCTGTCCTCCGGTGTGAGCGCGGAGGTGGCCGGCAGGACTGAGCGCCTGCACGTGTGCAGCAGCTGGAGGGCTTCGTGCAGCGGTCCGCTCCTCTGATCCCAGCGCCAGCCTCCACAGGAAAAATGGTGGACTGGGGAGGACCGTCCCGCAGGCCGTAAACCAGACCTTAACGCCTTAGATTGCGTACTGGGGGAGGAGGGGGTATCTAACGCCACGCACACGTTTCTGTTAGCTGAATACTTAAGATCTGGAGCTTCATTTCCACCAGGGTGGAATGGCATACTTCCAAGGGACTGGTCCCAGTTCTGACCTTCTCCCTTACACTTGCATGGACTCAGTTTAGGTCTGGAGTCACCGCATCAGCAGAATCCAGTTCTGTACAATTTAATTGAGAAATAGGTATCTGTAGAGATCTTTAAAGTTGAATTTGATTTTTTTTTTTTGTACAATTGGTCATTTGCGTCTTGAAGTACTTGTAGACGCTAGTTGGTTTCAGTGATCTTGGGCTGTGCCCTACATGACAAGGGGGGAGGGAGGGGAGGCTTTCGGTCTGCAGTTACATGAACTGGAGGAAGGGAGTTTTGATAAAGCTTTAACACCATGAAACTTATTTTTACGCCGTTGTTGGGTAGCACCGGGATACAGGTCAAAATGCAGCTCCATACAGTTTTTTTGAAAGTCCTTTTTGGCATTTAGTAAAGACCCCCCATTATTGCTGTAACAGTTTTCATTTGTGACTGTTAATCCCGATTTTAACTCTCATCTCTTCCTGTTAAATCCCTTAAGCGTTAATGGCTTGTGGTTTAGTTCAGTCTGTTTACTGTACAGTAAATAACTCACTTCTTCCAACCTTCTTCCAGCAAACCCAGCCTCTAAACGTCTGTGTACCAGCAAAGATTTTTCTGAAGAAAAGTTACTGAGTTGAAGACTGGAGATACGGTAACTACCTTAGTAGGTTGCCTAAGGCGTACTTAGGTTACCTCTGGTTTGCCCCTTGAATTATTTGAAGCGTACCCGTGTTACCCATCTCGGGTGCCGAGATGCGTAATGCATGTTGCAGCTTTCCTCTGTGAGCCTTGCCTCCTGCATTTACCTCTTTTTTTAAATTGTGGGATCAATAAGGAGATCTAAATTGTCATTACTATAAAAAAAATAAAACTTCGCTTTTTTGTAATAAATGTGTTTTGGTGCTTTTCTGCTTTCGTTTCACACCCCGTGATAGTTCAGTGACACAGGCTGGGATGGTTTTCTGCTGTGTCACTTTGATAACGTGCGGTTTGTGGGGAAAACAGGCTTTTATATTTTGCCGGGTCTAGGAAGATGACTTGTATAAGCCTTGCATTGGATTCTCAATTGGATTGTCAAAACCATTGACAAATGGTTTTGGTGTTTAAGAATATTGGATTACTGTTAGCAGATGCACAAACAGCTCTTGTGTAAGCAAGATAACCTTTCAAAAACTTAACCCAAGATACAAAAAGGCCCAAATAGCCACATATACTCGTTCCTAGGCTTTTGAGTACTAAATGCTTTTTAACACTGAGATTTAGTTAGGGATTAGCTGACTCCTAACGTAGTGTTTGCCCACCGTTAAAGCAGGAAGGACTCTAATGCCGTTCGCGCAGTTGCAGATTAAGTACACGCTTGCGTTAAAGCACGAGACTGAAAACCAGTACCTGGCTGACCAGTCCTCTCGTCTTGAAACCGCGTCCTCCTGGGGCTTTTGCGCCTCTGCCGTCTCCCAGCTCTCCCCCTACCTCTCCGACCGCTCCCCTGCTGCAGTCCCTGGACGATCTCTCTGACTGGCTGCCTGTATTCTGCAGGGCTTTGAAAAGCCTCTGCCTTGTGATTTCCTCTTCTTACCCATCCGAACTATTGCTGGGCAACGTCAACCACAAATAGTTCCTTTGGACAGAGGAACTCCGATCGCCCTCTTGGTTTCAGATATTTTCCTTCAGTCCCAGCTCAGCGCTCATGCCTAGCAACTCGGTTCCAGATGTCCGTCGGCCTCCCTGGCTCTGCTGCTGTGGCTCCATCACTGGGGCCTGTAACCTGATGTCTTGGTTCTCACCCAAACAACCGCTAAGGCCCAGAGATTTGTTTTGCTCAGTGGCTCTATGTTACAGCCTTTCCCTTGGTGACACGGCCGGTGCTTTTGAGCAAGCCTTCACAGCTTGGTTACCGCTAGATTGCATTTATCAAACCAGGGGAAAAAAAAAATGATCATGACTCACTGGCGCTATCGCGAAAGCTGCTGTACAGATTACTTCCCTGGCCTGCCGCTCCAGCCCGAGTATTCCTCCACCGGCCTTTGAAATGGTATCGCAACAGCTTTAACCTGTTTGTCCTCGCTGTCAATGACAGGCACATCGCATCCTCTCCCTACCGGTCACTGCTCCTCTAAGAGCAAGCGCTGGACTCTCGCCTCCAGCCTGCGATGCTATCCCTGCTGTCTGTTACGCTTTCTAACACCGCCGCGTGCTTTCCTACCGCTGCCCCGTGGGTTTCCCATAAACATCTGAAAGCTGCTCTTATTTTCCAGAGCCCTCCATAAATGCTGTAGCGATAAGGCCCTCGACCATTCTGGAATGATCTACGCTAACGCGCCTGCCTGTACTGCCGGAGACCGCCGGTCCCTTTGACTGTGTGCATTGCCTCACAGTCCACATTTAGGGCTTCTCGGCACTACTGCACTACCGGCAACCTGGCTTTGATCACCGGTTTGGTGTTAAGCAAGTCAACTACGTAACTGATTTTCAGCACGTGACTAAAGTATCCCGGGGCAGGGAAGGATTTTAATTCTTAGAAGTTTTGGTCACTTAAGGACTAAATGCCATTGTTATTTTAGCAGCATAACTTTAGTTTAGAGGCAAGTCAATGGATTATATGTAGCTACACTCGTAACCAGGGGTTTTTCCGTATTTCTGTGCAGTTGCCACTTGTGCGTATAACCCTTCCACAGGAAATAGCAAACGACAGCCAACATACACACAAGTTGCGTGAGTGTATTTAAATGATGCATATTAAAATGCATACGCAGTTCTGCATTCATTAGGGCAATGACCTGAGGCTTTACAAACGGAATATAAAGCAGATCATCGGTGAGGTATATTTTTACCAGTCCGGGTGAGCCCGGAATAGTACAGACTCCCCCTGGCTGCTGCTACTCCCTCCCAGGGTCCCGAGCTGAATCCCAGAAGGACTGCTGCTATCTTCTTTGTCCTGGAAACGGGAGACAGGCTGTCGGGCATCTGTGACAGAGGGAATGAACTCCCACAGCTTCTGGCTGCTAGGAAAACAACCGGCTAGGCCCAGCGGTGGTGGCAGCCATCTACCACGAGCGAGGGAATGGATAAATAAAGGGCATGTCAACTTTCAGGCCTTACAGCGGAGAGGAAAGGAGGAAGGGCCGCAGGCAGAAAGCAGCACTCGTCTCGACTGCAACACAAGTGCAGTCGTATGAGTGGTGTCTCAACGTGCACCGCACAGCTGAGTCCTGCAACGCCCAGCCACGGGCTTTCTGTCTGAGGCCAGGCCACCTGCCCCTGCGGCAGGGAGCACTACGCCGCAGGCTACGACCTTTCCTACACCTCCGCCTTGCGTGCAACGTTACCTGTCTGTCGGCAACTCTTCTGGATTTCAGAGAAAGGGCAATGGAAATTTTGGCGCCTCCCTTCACTTTCCTTAATAAAGGAAGCACCAAGTCTGAAATACAGCTTATTCTTCTCTTTATTACAACATCGAAAAAGTACATTTGTTTAGTACACTCCTCAGAGCAGTATTCAACAGCTATTAACAGATGACCCATAAAACATGGTCCAGGCTTTGCTCTGGAGGCGCTCGCTGTCCTGAGCGGTTTCCCATCCCCTGCAGTTCACACACACTCAGGGCAGAGACCAATCCCGCCACAGGAAGCCCATCTCTGCTGCAATTCATCTACGTTCCACTACAAGGAGAGGGGAAGGAATACATAAAAGCAGCAGATCAAGTGGCAAGGGTCATCCCAAAAGCCAGACAAAGGGATGTTCCTGCCAAAAGAAGCTCCTGAACACGTGACAGAAAAGTTGCAAAACGGAGCTAAACAGGAAAAAAACAAAACCAATTTTGACTACTTTAATGACCTAGCCTTGTATCGAGGCTTCTTAGATTGCTTCTAGAGGAGCTCAGTTGAAAGACTTTCAGCTAAAGATTTGTTTTTCCAGACAAAGGTAAGAACCAAGTGACATCAGGAAGGATCCCGCATAAGAGTCGTGTCGGCATGGTTCCGGGGTTTCTCGTCTCATCCAGCTGGCAGGAGGAAAAACCCACTTGTCTGAACTGGGGAAACTAGTTTTATGGGAAGAAAACGTAGGCTTGAATATTGACACTAAATGTTATAATCAAAATGGCATTTAAATGCTTGTGCAAATAAAACCCTGCAATAAGAGTAAAACCACAAACTTTAATAAAAAAGTCTGGCTTTATTTAAAAAAAATTTACAAGTGTATTTCTTTAAACCTCAAACATACACAGCTGAGTTATTCACATCTTCCATTAGATGTGGCTTATTGCTTCAGCCTCCCTCAGCAAAGTGCCACATGACTAATGAGTTTCCCCCTCCACAAAAATGTATCTACCATTTTACAAAGCTCTCGTGCAGACGGGGGTTTTTTTTCCCCCTTTAACACTTAAACACAGCTGGTTTGACACAGAAAAGTGACTGCAGCTTAGCCGTTGTGCAGATGGCAGCAATTTTACCCAACCTTTGCTGGCTTGATTTGCTTCTTGCTCCGTTCGGTGTCCCTTGATCACAGGCTGATGCACACTGGCTAACTGGGGTGCCAGAAAAGACCACTGAAAGCATCCTGTAAGGCTCGGTGACAAGCAAGAGAAGAAGTGTAGCCCCCAGCAAGATCCTGCGGAGAGGCGGCTCGTACGTGGTTGAGATACCTAAAACAAAGAGAAGCATTATTTTAGAGCAGATCATCAAACACCTGCGTAGTTCAGAGTACGGTGAGGTCGAAGCTACTTTTTGGGAGAAAGCAAGGAGATGGAGGTGCCTACTGCTAGCCACCTATGAACGTCTCGGTATAAAACCCCCGTTAGTAAAAACAATGACGACGCTGATGCACCTTCAGCCAAGCCGCCCAACCGGCGCACCGAAAAAACTTGGATCTTTGCAATAGGTTGCACAGGGTTAAGTACACTCACTGGTTTGTATTTTCCGTGCTCGCTCTGGGGGAAGGGTTGCATTTTCCCTCCTTTGATAGTTCCTTCTAAGACGATGACGACGACAACACAAGCTTTCCTGCACTCCCACAGGAGTCGGAGGGTTTCAGCTCTGTCCAGTTAATGCTGGGCGCTCCCAAGAGCCGACTGTGCCGGTTGCTCTGATGACAACAGGGCTGCATTTTCTGCTCTCGGGCCTACCTGTATCTGGAGTAAGTCCACTGACACGAGGGAATTAGATCTGCAGGAAGCTGTCGTCAACATTTTGGCTAAAGAAGCCTCTAAACTTCACCGTTAATTAAGCATCATCACCCATTTGCAGAGCCACCTAATTTTACACCAAACCAGCCAGACCGATGAGTTGACATTGAAATGCGCTTACCTACGCTGGCACAGCCGCAAGCTCTTGGCTCCCCTTAGCTCCTTCTGAGGGCTCCAACCCAGCCGTGCACGCCAAGAGCTCCCATTAAAGGTGTCTGCTCCGTGGGGCTTGAATGGTTTCATTCAATGCTGTGTAACCCTATAGTTCTTGCACCCCACATAAAACAGATACGAGACCGGATTCTCAGCTAGTTTTGCACCCAAACCCCACCAAATACAAAGACAGACACGGGCTGTAGCCTTGCACGATCAGCACAACGACCGTCTCAAATTCTGAACACCAGATAAAATACCGTAAATGAGAACTGCTTTGCACAGTTGCCCTGTAAGCCACTGAGCTTCAGCTAGCTGTTTTGATTCATCACTTGGTACATGTTGCTCCTGGGAAGGTTGAGTCATTCCACCCCTGGCTTGGCAATTCAAGCATAAACTTGCAAAATGCATACAGCCTTTTATAATGTTATCCCGAGAAACCTAAAACAGCTGCACTTTTGGCAGGAAAATACAGGACCACCAGTAAAATATCCAAAACAGTTGCATCTTTTAATTTATGACTGTACACTGTTTCCATAAAGAGTATATAAAACAGGTCAGATTTTATAGGTAAGACATAATAAACAGTCATACCCATTGATGCCATAAATGTGTAGAAAAAGAGGTTACTTAGAAATTAATTACAGTTTTAAAACTGTATTTCTTGCACCTTATAACCACAATGCACAGACATGAGCAACACTTCTGGGTGATTGCTGGTGAGATACTAAAGTTAAGGGACTGAATTTGCCTCCTGTGGCTGAGTTGAGGTGAGCTCTGCCGCTTTGTTCAACTTGTGATGGAGTCCGCTCCTCGCTGCTGGACACCGGTTCTCATCAGCACGGGCACAGACAGCAGGGCACAAACCCTTTCAATAGTGTTTAGTCCAAAGGGAATCTACAAACACAGCAGCAAAGCTGGTCCCGTCTCTTAATTTGCAAGGGAAGACGGTCTGCAGAGCGCTCCTGTTTTGTGGGAGAATGCACTTAATAGATTTTTAATTTTATTTTTTTTTTAAACATTCTTGTTACTTGTCCTTTAATATTTTAGGAGGAAAATCTCGTCCTTCCCAAAGGCCTTTTACAACTGCCATGGGAGGCAGGAGCTCCTTCCCCCCACCAGGAATGATGAAGCGATACTGACAACGACAAATAATTTCCTTCAAAACGCTGCTGTGAAACTACCTCCACCCTCCAAACCAGAGAGTCTTATAAAAATCAATTCCCACCTCAGATTTTACTTCTATCATATTTATTTCATTGCACAAACTTCATTTTCCACTCATGCATGGAACAGTCCGGAGGAAACGGGGTTATTTTACATTCCTATATTAACAAAGGTTGGTTGTGCGGTTTTCATTACTTATCTTTCGTTACTTTTCTTGTATCACTAAAGGAGAGAGGAAGAGTCTATTGTTTCCCTTTTTTTAGGTCATCTGAAATGGGGGCATCAGTTTCATACGAAGGCCTGATTTACAGCCATTACAGCATTTATAGTTAATTGGTATGCGATCTCTGAAGCAGCACAAAATCATTGCCAAAAAGGCCCAGATCAACTTTTACTACGGCGACCTGCATTAATTCTCCTTACTCCTGTGAAACAAGCACGACACGCTGCCGGCTGTCAAGCGAGGTCTTTAGTTTCTTGTTAAGTATCTAAACTTACTGCTCTTGACCCATTTAATTACTGTGGTGCACCAGGCAATCGCAAAGAATCTGCCACGCTGAAGCCACGCAATGAGAAGCGAATGTTGCGCCGGCTTTTCCGCACCGATCCCTGTCTTTGCTGCCTGAATCCAGCCGTGCCCTTCACCGGAATATCTCTCTGAACTGGATTCCTGGGGTTTCTGGCAGAGGTCAGCACATCTTTTCATGTACACCTTTACAACAGCAGCAGGAAGAAGCGCTTGCCAAGTCTTATTTCCAAAAAGTCAAGCTCCGTTAGGTCTTGGGACCTGGAGGTAATTGCTCTCACTAGTTAGCAAATTCCAGCACACTAGGTCTGTTTTTCATAGGTTTATTTTAAGTACCTGTAAATCTTATAAGCAGAAACCAGGAAAAAGAGGTTTGCTTTTTCTGGTGCACAGTTTTTTAATGTAACTTGTTTTTACTGAGAGCAGACTAAACTCTGAAGTTAAAAAAAGCCTGCACTATTATTTTTGAGCAGGGCTAAAGGGCTGTGTGTTCTCTGCCCCATGGTTTCACGCTTCCCGTTCACCATAATGCCTACACTCTGCTTCAGGCTCTGCCCAAACAAGCCCCCTTTCCTTCGTTGCAGCCATTGGATGTTGATCTTCCCCATTAACCTTTCACGTCAGTTAAAACACATCGTATTTTGTTCTTCATGAGCCTTAAGGGGACTCATTCCTGACCTTTAGTTTCTCATCACCACGTGAAGGGGGAAAAAAAAAAAAAGCCTCCTGTTTTCAAGGAAAGAGGTGTAATTCACACTTGGTGCAGAGGCTCAGAATCAAGCTGGTCATTCCTGGGGGTGGGTTTCCTTCGTGTTTTCTCTTTCCGAAGGCCATGTCACCATCACTTCATCAGGAACGACTGGGACCGCTGGAGAACTACGCAGTGATGCTCAGCGTGGCAGCGGGTGCGATGCCCCGTGCCTTGCCACCTGCTGCCCAGGCAGCCTCAGCACCTCTTGGCATTGCCGTTTCTGAGAGCCAGAGGACCCAACACCAGCTCGTCAGGCGGTAACACCCGAGACCACCGGCAAACGTCCCTTCACTGCTCGACAGGGTGGTCTCGTTTCAGAGAAATTCAGGAAAGACTTCAGAAACAATCAGAGAGGATGGAGAAACAGCACAATCAAACAAGCAAACCAGGCTAAAAAAATCAAAACCTGAAAAAAAACCAAAAAACAAACAAACCAAAACACCAAAACATCCAACCAACAAGCCAAAAACACCCCACAGCACTTCCCTCCACCCACCCAACTGAAAGTATCAGTGCTTGGGATTATTTCAAACAATCTTCCCCCATCTACCCAAGATAAATACACTCCCACTGGTGTTTCTGCAGACGCATCATTGGAGGTACATGTGGAGTACTCTGCATTTGGCATACAGATTTTACTTTTTTTGATCTATTAGGTATTTTATGGGGGTGAAGAAAAGAAAAATCACTCACAAGTTGTTTGACCAAAAAAAAGATAATGTAGTTCTATTCCACAGAATAGATTTACTGCTCATGTGATTATCCGCAGTATCCAAGACAGAAAGTAATGGGGCAGACATTAGATCTGGGAAATTTTCCAGATTCATCATTTAAATAATAAATAGTGGCTGCATGAAAGCAAGCAAAATACTCTGGTTTGGAAAACTGTGTAAAGCATTAGTAATGCAGTAGCATACGCTGCATTCCTGAACCTTTCTGGAGACAATATTTTCATTAGATTTATCAAGTCTCTAAGATGAGCTATCGCTGCGTTATTCAGAGTATCCTTGCAGAGACTGGGTCTTATCAGATGAGAGATGCACATAAGAAACCGGATTTTCTCTGGCCTGTTTTTCGTTGAGGAATGCGTGGCCTGGGTTACTCTATAGCCCCTGAGCAGGTAAAAAACGAGCTCCTCCGCTCAACTCCGGTTTTGTTTGAACCAGTTCTAGCACACAGTCAGTTCATGCAGCCAAAGCAGAATTTGTTTATAAAGTGAGCCAAGTTCATTGCTGTTCTTCATTAAATAGCCCTGGGAAATTCATTTGGGAACAGGCCTTCGCTAGGTGTTATTCAAATATGGTGTGGCTCTCCCTGTCTCGGAGACTGTAATGTCTATGGTAGGACAAAAACACAACATAAAGCTGATACTCAAAGAAGTCCAGAACAGCAACTGATCCTTCCACAGACTAGCTACAAGCCTGATCCCAGGTCCTCAAAAGTCAAAAAGCAGTCTTTCATCTATTTTAGCAGACACTCTTTGGGCACTATCGTTGTATTTCGATCTTAACAAACCAACCAGCTATTACTGGTGTCAGAAAGTCCTGAAACTGACCCCCAGCCAGCACAGCCTGTTCCAACATTTAATGCAACTTCTACACAACCATGAACTCAGCAAAGGCTCCTCACGAGTCCAACTCAGTACCTCCCGCGAGCCTTGCACCATGGCCAAGGTCACGCTTCCAGCCCTGATGGCAGCGAGGCACCTACCATCAGCCGCTCTTCTCCTCCACCCTCCAGGACAACAAGGACTAAATGGGAAAAATCTATTTAACAGTTGAATGGGGAAAACTGTTACCTGGAAAGGAATAGGTCCATGGCTGCCTCAAGGAACCAAGACGTCATTTGGTTGATAAATACAGCGTAACAGTTTTAATTCTTTCATTTGGATGTGACCACAAAGTCAAAAAAAATGGACAACAAATGATTCGGTGTGGGGTTTGCTGCAAGCACCAGCAAACGGGCAGGCAGCTACCCACTGCGATAGCTGAGGGGGGGTTGTTACTTGGTTGGGTCTTTTTTAATGCCTCTGGATATCATGCCTCTGTGTATACAATTGCAGCAATCAGTGTGAATATCAAAAAACTGCTAAGCATGATGAGGTCCAAATACGACAGATCCCAAGGCAGACAGAAAAAGAATGTATTTTTAACCAGATTATGTCACCTGTTAGTCTTGCAGCAGGACAAGACCAAATACAGCCCACAGTGCAGGGGTACAAGGAACCTCTAAATACCACAATACAGTTTTTGCTACCAAAAAATCCTGCCGAAGACAACAAGAGAGCTACCATAAACACCACCCTTGAAGCCCCAGCAATCCCCCGTGCAGACAGCAGATCCACCAGTTCAGATTTAGCTTAGTAAGCCAGTCTGGTTTTTTATTATTAACAATACTGCTTAACTATGCTCATTTTCTGAGGGCTTAGTGAGCAGAAATTGCTCACCAAGGTGTCAAGATGAGTGCCAGATCCCAGCCTTTTCCATGCCACCAAGTTGCTCAGCCCATTTCATGTACCCATACCCCAAGAAACTGCCGCAGAACTGTCACTTACTCATCACGATTCACAAAGCTGTGCCCGGAGTTCCTCTCATTCAACCCAGCACGTGACCAGGTGTAGAAGCTTACGGCGTGCTTGTAAAACCCCCGCCTATGCCTCCAACGCAGGACACGCAGTAGTGATTCTCTTATTTAGGGGCTGAAGCTGCCAGAATTGACTGCTGAATGCACAGTTGGTATTACGAGCAAACCCTCTGGTTCCAACTGACTTTACCTTTAATGACATTTCCAGGGGCTCGCTTGAATTGCTTGGAAATAAACGTATCGATACTTAGATGATGTTTGAGTATTTTTTCCCCCTTTTACTTCAGAGGGAAACTTAACCGACTTTCCAATAAGCTGAAGTCTTCATTTTGCAATCAATTCTTCAAAATCAGATGCCTACTGACTCTAAAGGGTCTCTATTTATCACAATGAAGATTTAAGAAAAATCTTCTTAATTGGGAGTTTGACTTCATGGCTCTTACAACTTTTATTTCTCGGTTTTAGGTCTTTTTAAGTGAAAGTTATTTCTATCAGAAATAACTTTTCCCAGTAGAAAAGCCAAGAAAACCCCAACCCACCAAATCAATAAACGAAATCCAGGACCTCTAGTGATTCTTTTCCGCCTCTTCCATCTGCTTTTTCTAAATAGCAATTTGTTTCAAACGCTGTCAGAGTGTTTCTGGGCAGGAGTACATGTCAACTGCATGTGGTGAAACAAAGTTCTTTAAAATAAAAGTAAAACGGGTCTGCCACAGCACGCCTCAGCTAAGATGGAACAGCACAGACGTCTGCTACCGGACACTGAAGAAGGAAAAACAAAGCCTAGAAAAGCAGTATTAGCCGTGAAACAGCTGTCTCTGATAAAGCCAGTTCTGACTCCAAAGGTAGCAATCAGTGATGAGTTATTCCTCCCTCTCTTCCCCCATTCCTCTTCTCCCTTATATCAAAGGGCAAACATTTCAGATCCTGGCAGCCCAAAGCCACACGTGCCCTTGCTGTGACGGCAACCCGGCAGCATCTTGGGGCTCAGTGCTCCCGCTCCAAAAGCGGCAGCTTCGCTCCTTGCTATTCAGCACTGCAGTGACCAATAAAAGAATCTCCAGAGTGTTTAACATAAAAACTAAGGCACTTTTATTTGATGGTTCACATAAACTGTTTCCTCTTTCAATGGTGAAACACGTACATAAACTGTAAGGTATATCTAATTACCTGTATCAGAGATTTTGTTACAAATTACATATGACATTGGTGAGTACAGTTGTGAACCTTGCAGTAGAAAAATCTTTAAATGCAAAAACACAAAGTCAAAGAAGCCATTCTTGGTGGGGGGAAGAGAAGAGAATCAAATTTTCCCATACTACTGTCCTTGAAAACTTCCTCTTTTTGTGATGAAATCCAGGCTCCAGAGACCAAACATTTCCACTGAAAAGCTACTACATTGGGGGATGGAACGGGGGGAAATTTTCTCATGACAGCTATCTCAAAATACATCTTCAGTGCTCCTAAATGAATGCATCATAAAAAACCCCAACTCTTCTACTGGCAAAAAAAGTTTAAAGGAAGAAACCACCTGGTTCTCCAGCGTTTTCCTAGCACTGCAATTCTACCGCTGCTCTAGTTTTTAAATAGACATGAGATCAGAATCAGGTACCCACGTTTATTTAACACGTAGATAAACATTTGCCTTTGGAGTAAGTGAGAAGCCAATGCTGTTGCCTAAAGGTAAGATGAAAAAGCACGGAGAAATGAAGATCAAAGAACAAGGAGAAATGCCTTCTGCCCCACAGAAACTGTCTGATATAATTTTAGAAGAAGTGGATGTTTTAAAGTGTAAAGACAGGAAACTAATGATGAAAAAGGTTTTATAGAATAAAGGAAGCTTTGTATTACTCTGACCTAACATGCATTTTCTACATTTGCTGTGCCGCAGGCTGAATGACAGTCCTGGGATACCACTCACAGGCTACGCATACAGGTTTCTGCAGGTACTGCCGCAACAACTCCTCCAGTCCCGCTGCAGGGTCCTACCCAAGAAGGCACCAGCCTTGATACAATTATTTCACGCGGAGAAAGACTGTAGACTCAAAGTACTATGGACTATAGACTTAAAAGACCATCCACTTAAAGCACTGTAGACTATAGAAGTAAAGACTACAGACTTAAAGCACTCTGAAATGGGACATAAACCCCTTAAATGGTGCAAGCTGACCTATACCCATCTTCGAAGGAACTGCAAATCCAATTACACCTGTAGACAGTATGTTAAAAATATTAGCAAGTTAAATAAACCTCTTTTTTCACAGAGGAATTATGCGAACTAGGGATTTACATTCAACAAGAATTCAGCTGTGTAAATCCAGTGCATGCTTGATAAACACATTTTGCACCTCATGTGAGCCCAGAAGTCACAATGGGTGTCTGCATATTTACTTTGATAATAATCAAATCCTACATTTAATCAGGTTCTCTTAACATTTGACCAGGCGGCACCACTTCAGATGAGGTGTAACAGTTTCAACCTTCGAAAATGTAAATACCAGTGCAAGAGAGCAGCCATTCCTGTTTAGCAGTAGATTCAGTGATCTGAGCTAATGCAGGAAATCTTGAATGCACTTTCAAAAGTTAAAGCAATGGCAGAGGACATACTGTTTTGCTGGTTGGTTGTTTTTGGTTTTTTTTTTTTTTTTTTTTTTTTAGTTTAAAAAAAAAAAAAAAAAGAAAACCCTGAAGCTGCTAGAGTACACCGTAATCCCCAATAGTCAAACTTCAGAGAAAGGAGGCATATTCTCAGCTGGTATAAGTCAACATGGTTTACAGATTTCTGTGCTGTTACAGGGCAGATTCAAGACAATGATTATCTGAAAGTTCTCCTCATTTTAGCAAGCGACTGCCTGTTTTAAAATGAAAATGGGAAATGGAAAGCAGAACCTGCAAACACATTAATCCTTTGCAAGCAAAGGAAAACTAAAGGCTACACAATTCCTTTTCATTCACGTGTTTCAACTCTATAAAGGATATTTTATACAAGTTTTATGCTGACTTTTCTTTCTTCAATTGTTGGGGGGCTTCCTCATGTCCCACTTTCCTCCCAGTAATATATTTAGTTGTTTTAATGGCTCCATACACGTCAGTCAAGAACCATCACTGATTATGCTGTGTAAACAGTTTGCTTCTTGTTGCTCACCGCACATCTCTGCACCACACATTCCTGCCGGCGTTCCAGATGCCGTCTCCAAAATATGCGCAACCGCTACCATTTGGATGATTTCCCCCACCCCCCCCTTCAAACTGAAAAAATTTCTGCTTAAACTCACAGCTGCTTGAATTCATTATCCCTGCGTACTTAGCCGGTAACAAAAGGTTAATGTTTATTTCTAGAAACCTTGCTCACAGGAAGCCTTCCTTCAGCGCAAGTGACTTCCGTAACTCGCGCCTCTGCGAGCAGAGGGGTCAGGAGCGCTCTTGGATGAGCGGGGGCACCTGGTCCCCCATTTGTCATCTTCCTGAGGTCACCTGCCAGCTGTCTGTCCTCTCAACACCCAGCCTCGCCACCACGGCAAAGGCATTCTCCCTCGCTCGGGTTTCCAGGTCTGAACTTCCAGATACAGTAAATCAATCAGCCGTCGCAGAAACTGCTCAAACAACTGCAAGTAAGCATTTTAGCACCCTTGAGCAGCCTCGCTGCGTAACAAGGACACTGCAGTCCTAGCTGGAATCCAGCAAAGCACTCGCTCTGCATGACTAGTATAGATTACACTTCAGAGGACTGCAGAACTGCAGCTACATTTAGTCTATGACTAAATCAGGCTCCACTCGTACTTGACCCTGAGAAGAATGTCATTGAACACAAGGGCCTTTTCTCAGCTATGATCTCGTATTTTTTTTTCTTTTCAATGGTCATTTCTGTAATTGCAAAGTAGCTCTCTTTTTAACATGTTGTGGAAATGTTTTGGCATGGCTTGATCTTCAAATTTTTCATCTTTCCCCCTGCCCTCCAACGCCACTCTTCCTCCCGCATGCTACATTTAGGACAAAGGTCACCAGAAGAACGTGGATATGTTTAAATAATTATTACTCTGAGGAAGTTAACCATTGTTTTGTAACTTACTACCTGAGTCAGGACTGTTTTCACAGGCTTATCTTTTTTTAAGGATAGGGCAAGTTCAGTCTTTAAGACATCACTGTGTCTTTCCCCATGGCTAGGGGAACGTTTCTCTGGGTTTGACTCCAGGAATACAGCACACAACTTTTATTCTGAAAGACAGTTCTTTTGGACACACAAATTCTTCTTTTACGATAAAAATTCCCTACAGTTCCTCACTCTCTGCCTTTTTCTCCGACTTCCGCACACCCCACCGCGTACCATAAATTCCCCAGTGCACAGCAAGCAATCCATATTGATGAACTGGGGCTTTGAGCAAGCTACATGAAAGAGATTCCTCCTGGACCAGCTTCCATGTAAATTATGCAGCTGTGAAGCAAACAGAGCCCTTTCTGAACAGAGCACTCAGTCAGGAACACCTACAGAAAGAGGATGGAGATGCACAGAGACTTTTCCCCTCCTTTTTCAGCACATTTTGCTTGACGTGCAGTCCTGTGGCAGCAGACCACAAGGATGGTCATGGCTGTACCACAACTGCAGAGTACAGGATAGCCTGCCACAAGCAGAGAGGAGATATTTTTGCCCCAGAAGCTCTAGTAAGGACCTTGACATTGGGCCCGAGGCTGGAAAATGGACTGGCCAGCACACTTTTAGAGGGTTGTTTGTTTTTTTTTTTTTCTCCGCATTGAAGGACTGTGTTTTAGTCCCGGCAGGGGAGGACAGAGCCCCTGGGTGACGCCGGTGTCAGGCATGGTCACAGCCAGGCTGCAGACTAATGGAGGTCAACAGTCTCCTTCGCCCCTACGCCCTCCCCCAGTTTGCCTCCTCCATCTACCTGCCCTGCTGCGCAGCTCTGAAATGCCACTGCAGGGCACCGATCTCTGTAAGAACGATGAGGCTGGACCTAAGGGGAAACAAACATCACCTTCTCCCCCCTGCCAGCATAAAGGACTGAGAGCAGGAAAATAACACCCAAAATGCATTTACCACAGGCTTTGCCCCCAAATCACTTCTGACAGAAAAAACATCATCTGAACAAAGAAAAAGCTGTATATAACCTCAGCTTTGAAAATACTGTCTCCCCAGGTCTGCTGGTCTATTCTGTTTTCACTGTGATGCAGCATCCTCCGCTCTGACAAAGTAGCAATGAATTCATGTTGTATGGTAATTCCAGTTTAATATGACTCAGAAACAATATAGCACAAGATGCACAAGAATTTCTTGAGGGTTTTTAACCTCTGATACTGATCAGATAAGTAAGCCGCCAAACCTAATAATTATCTCAAATGAATAACTACGAGCACAGAGCAAGTTTTTAACTTGCTCTGTGCTCGTAGTTTTTCATTTGAGATAATAAGAACCCAAAGTTATTTTCTTTAGGCAGTATTTGAAAAGCATAATTGTCGAAAGCAAAAAGATTGCAGTTTGAACGACACTATTTAAAGAAGATGAGACTGTTCAGGTCAAAACAAGGTGAAAAAAACAGCCTGCCTGGTATCGCAGCTGACTAATGCTCTAATGCATTAGACCCTCCATTTTTTCAGGTTCTGGTTGCTGCTGATCAGGTCAGCATTTCAGTCTGATGTTGAGGATCAAGTTTACAGCTCTCAGCTATGCTGGCATTTGCTCCTCAGGAAGGCCTGGAAAAGGTGGGAGAGAGAAAAGAGAGGAGGGCAGGAGCTAGGAGTGAGGGCTTCTCCTCAAAACCACGGCTGGGCTAAGAATTAGAAGCATCTGCCCAAGTCACGTGCAGCCTTTTGGCTGAGCTCTCAAACACCAACCTGCAAAAGAACCGTTTAGTCCCACTTTGTATCACAGAGCAGTCAAAGACAGCTCACAGAGGTGGAGGGGAGAAGAAAAATTCTCTTGAAAATATTTTTATAGGGGAATGAAGGAAAAAAACCCGCTCCTTCAATCCTAAGAAGTTTCCTCCTATCTGTCAACATATGGTAGGAGCTATTACAATTTGGCTTAAATATAAAGTATTATTTTAAGCCTATTTTTCTATTTTAACAGTTTGACATTTCTGTTGTGAAATCTGGGTGTAATTCTCTGGATTTTATTGTCCTTCTCTATTGTGCCCTGGTGGAATTTCTAGAGGGGAAAAAGCAGTGATGATGGGAGATTTTCATTTTACTTTTCTAAAAAAGACAATGAGTTAAGTGTCTAAATAGAATCAGTCTTTATTTTATATATTTTATTCTCTGCTGCTTTCAGTCTAACACAATTTCCTGAACCAGCAGGAGCACAGACATCAAAGCAGAAGTATGCTGAATTAGGCAGAATCCCTTAGTTTCACCTGGGGGAGAAAAGTGCTAACAGAGTCATTACATAGGAGTGACATTCACAATTACTGAAATTCTCCATGGATTATTTGTATAACAACTTGACCCACCTTGCAAACTGCATCCTCAATAAACGTATCCAAAGAAGTTGTGTCTCCTGATTGAATTGATGCTGAAACCCTCTGGTGCAGAAACTGCATTTTTAAACATTCGCAGAGAGTGCCTAGCAATTGGGGGGGGGGGGTTTTCTTAAAAAAATAATAAAACCTCTAATAAATTATCCGGCAATACCCTGCTGAGGAGAGAACTCGCATTAACACTAGGTGGCAGAAGGCTCTGTCACATTGAAGACACCTGCAAACAGATACACTCATAGACCTAAGCTTTGATAGCTGATTTTAGAAAAAGCTAGAAGAAAAACAGTCAAAAGTAAATTAGCTATAAAATACCATTTTCCATCCACTCTTCCAGTTCTAATTCTGGCTCTGACATCTTTAGCGCCCATCATTTCACTGTTTAAAACATCGTTGGCTATCCCTGAATCTGAATACACCTTCTAAACTTGAACCTTAAATCACCTCTTACTCAATTCAGGTGAAATTCTGTATGTGACAGGTGATTCTATTAAGCTTTTATTTAAGAGGAATTCACAGCTTAAAGAAATAAATGGCCATTAGGGCAAGTACACAATAAAAACATACACTGGTAGTTACCTTGAAAGATACTTGAAATCAAGCTTGGAGTGCCATAGCAAGCACACTTCTGCAGCTGCAGGAAAACCAATAACCTACAAGCAAAACTCATTCAAAACTCCTCAAGACTCACTGTGGAAAGGGGTCTCCTAAAAATGGCAGCTGCTCCTTCATGGAGATGCATTTTCAGGAGATACTTTTGTAATTACATATAAAATTCCGTGGTGTCAACTCGTTTCTTCTAGTTTTACATATTTAACCCTTTAAAAAGTGTTTATGCTTGATTTTCTTCTAGTCTGGCCACTCTATTTTCAACTGCTCTAAGTTTCTCTCTCACCTAGTCTACATCAAATTAAAATAAGGAAACAAAACGTTTAACTTCCAGCAAAAAAAAAAAGATAAGTGAAGAAATATCAGCAATCACAACTCAAAGCATACAAAGAAGAATGTGCTGCGTGGGCTCTAACAACCCGGATAGCAAAGAAAGCAAAGAGCAACGTCAGATGTAAGGAGGAAGCCATAAACAGAGAGAAAAAGTAGAAGACAAGCAATGTCTAGATGTTGAAAAACAAAAGGGGATGGAGGGATAACGACATGCTATTTCCTTAGACAAATAAGTTAGAGTCGACAGCAAAGATTTCTTCTAGATCGCTGTGGCTCCACTGCTTTTACACTTGCCAACCAGTAATGTCGCAGATTTACAGCGCTTGAGGGTTGGGTTCTACAAGTGTAGCGGGTGCCAACGAAGAGCTCAGTAGCCTTGTGGTGGGTTATTTTGCACCTCTAGACACAGAGGCTCTTTGTGTTTAAATATAGTATATTTTATCATTCACAGTTGTCAGCAGTGGAAATTGTCACCTAAGCAGTAAAAGATGCTGTTGAAGAAACAGGAGGGATTGGTTAGAAAGTAAAAATTATTTTGGCCACGATAACTCATCTCGCTGCCCATTTTGAAGGTAAGGGATCAAGCCACCCATTGCAAATTGCTGCCCGAGAGTCAGAAAAATCAATAGTAGGTAGGAAAGCCTACTTGCCAAGGCTACAGCCACTGCCAGCAGATTATTAATGCATCTGTCTGCATTCTTTAATGTTTCCTAAGAAGCAACTATGTTAACTGAAAAGGTGCGATGTGTCACCAGGCCTTCTCTTCTCTCCTCTTCATTTTCTCTCTATATTAAAACCTTGGCTACCAAAGAAAACAATCATGTTTCACCTCATCTTTTCCCAGCTTTTCTGAAGTTCAGTTCCTGCTCTATAGCAATATATACAGTCTAAGTACTATCCCTGACAAGCTGTTTGACAACCCTAAGTTGCACATCTATTTTACTCCCAGAGCTTTGGAGTTGGTAGGGCTTAGATGGGAAATGGAGGCCAATTAAAATAAACACAGACAATATCAATGAATTCTTCAGAAACACACAAGACAAGCAAAATGAAACACTACTGGCTTTTGCCCACAATTAGAATTCAGCCCATCTCGCAGGCTGAACGCTCTGGCTGAGGTCCAGAAAGACACTTAAGCACATGTCTTATTTTAAGCATGTGAGTAGTCTCATTGATTTTTCACTCATGCCAGTAAGAATATTCAATGCGCTTAAAGTTAAGCACATTGTTAAGTGGCTTCCTGGACCAAAGCCAGGCTATTTAGCCCTTGCAAGAGTTAGTCTACAGAATATTTACCATTATTTTAACTTCTCAAGACTTTCTTTGAGATAAAGTTTTACGGGGTATGGAAATATTTCATTCATCGAGTATCATACGAGAAATGACTGGTTTACAGCAACCTTCAGCAAACAAGTATTCTTCCCCTTCCCGCATCTTCTAAAGCAGTAACTGGAAGGATTATCGAGACACATAAGCAAATACACCGCGAAAGAAAATTAGTTTTGAAAGGGCAGCCAGCAGTCTTACTGATCTGGAAAGCAAAACTAGCCCCACAGTAAAAAGCTGACAGACATATTAATTTTCAGTGAAAACTAATAAAGTCATTTGCCAATATCCCATTCCAATACCAAGTCCTCTACAGCAACTTTGAAAAACAAACTAATTGTTGACCAAAATGAATTATCACAATAAGCACATATTCAATTCCATTTTTCCTTCTTCCTTTTACAATGAGTTGAATACAAAATCCAGGGAAAGACCCGTTAGTGCTTCAAGATGATCTCACTACATCAGAGCACTTTCTAGAGATCAAAGGCACAACACACACTATTGCTTTTTGCTACAAAGCAGCAAATGCCATTTGCTTTGCTACAGACAACTGGATTAATTATCTGGTTGGTATTATCCAAGTTCAGTATTGTACCCTGAATAAGAACTAAAGAAAAGCATTTAACATAAGGAAAGCTGTACTGGGTCAGACCAATGCTCCCTCCACCCCAGCAGTCCCTCCCCAGGAGCAGAAAAGGGAGCGCACGGGAGCCTGACCACGCCGGTGAGACCACCAGGACAATATGACAATTTCTCCTATTTTACAAGCAGATGTAGCTTTTCATTTCAGTACTTCTTTCTTCCTGAAATTTTTAAACTCAGTAGTGAAAGTATATAATTGACAGGGCAATATATGAACAGAAAGCCATTTTAAAACCAGATCATCTCTTTGAAACCTCAGGTTGACTCACAGCGGTATTATTCATCGTGCCTTACACCAATGCAACTCCACTGATTTCATGTTAGCAAGCTCACACCTGACGGCGACTCAAGCCTCAGCATCTAAGACACCACTTTAGAAACTGGTGGATTACCCTCATGGACAACCTCTGAGACCTCTGCAAAAAGTAACTAAGATGATAAAGGTAGCCTGCTGACAAACAGACACTTTCTAGTGGATTCTGGTTCTGAAGTCCTCAATTTGAAATAAATAATCTCTCTCTTTTATATATAGTTATTTTACATATCTTGATGCTGAGATTATTTGATGAAATTTTATCATCTTGTCATGCAGGGTCAGAGCAGACAGAAAGGCCATAAAGCAGAGAAGCGTTGAGGCTGGAAGGCACATCTGGAGACCATTCAGTCCAGCCCCCCTGCTCAAAGCAGGGTCAGCTCAAGCAGGTTGCTCAGGGCCGTCTCCATTCAAGTTTTGAATATCTCCAAGGAGGAAGACTTGTTGACAAAAGACAAACTCTCTGGACAACTTGTTCCAGTGATTGACCGCCCTCACAGTAAACATGTTTTAATGGAATTCCCTGTATTTCAATTTGTGCCCACTGCCTCTTGTCCTCTCACTGGGCACCACTGAGAAGAGTCTGGCTCTGTTCCCTTTACTCCCTGCCTTCCATCAGGTATTTACACACATTGACAAGATCCTTCTGAGCCTTTCCTTCTCCAGATTAAACAGTTCCAGCTCCCTCAATCTCACCTCACACGACAGACACCCCAAGTCCTTACTCACTCCAGTGTGCTCATGCCTCTTGCACTGGGGAGCCCAGGACTGGACCCAGCACTCCAGATTTGTCTCACCAGTGCTGAGCAGAGGGGCAGGATCACCTCCCTTGACCTGCTGGTAATGCTCTGCCTAATGCAGCCCAGGAGACTGCTGGCCTTCTTTCCCACAAGGACACATTGCTGGCTCATGGTCAACTAACTTGGTGTGCCCCAAGGCCTTCTGTGCAAAGCTGCTTTCCAGCCCCTCGGTCCTCAGCCTGCACTGGTGCATGGGGTTATTCCTCCCCAGGTGCAGGACTTTGCATTTCTCTTTGTTGAACTTCACGAGATTGCTGTCAGACCATTTCTCCAGCCTGTCGAGGTCCCTTTGAAGGGCAGCACAACCATCTGGGTGCACGAGCTGCTCCTCTGAGAGACTAAGCAGTACTGGTCCGAATATTGACCCCTGGGGTATACCACTAGGTCCTGTTTTGCTTTAAAATCCACAACACATAACAGGTACGTTAACGTCACTACATTGTATTGGTTTAACTAGTTCCCATTTTTAAATTAAGATGGTTAAATGAGAGCAATATTTTAATATATGCAAGAATCAAGTCTGTTTCTGAACAGTATCCGCTGGCTTAACTCATTCTTAAAAGTGAATTTCCTTTAAGAAAAGTTCAAAAATCGTTTATGACTTCAAAAAGAAAAGTCTGTCTTTCCCTCTGAACTGCTTTAATATGTAACTAGCCCAAATGATGGACTTCATTAAGAAATCATTTCTGTGGACAAAATTGCACCTTCACTCGAAGAGACAACAGCAACAAGAAAGCTGTATTCCAGAACTGGGATTATAGCCAGCTTATGATGGAAAAACATTGAATGCTTATGGCATAATTATAATATTACAGCATTTGCTGCCAGAATTACAAAAATTATTCTTAAAATTATGCCCTAAATAGAATGTTGTTTAGCTAAACTGAAAGCACATTCCAAGAAATGTGAAAAAACAAACTTAACATGATTCCAAATCTAAATTATGCATACTAAGGGCTTGTTTTAATAAAAGTACATTTAGTGGCTGAATAAAGCTCCTCAAAAGAATATTTTAAAGATAATGAATGCCTGATGTCCAAAAGAGTGTCACATGAAATTTCATCATTGACTCATGTAAACTAACCTCAAATTTAACCAAGTGCAACTGTGATCAATATTGTGTCAATCTGAAAATATCTGGGGTTTAAGGCAACAAAACCAGATGCAAGGACGAGTAAAAAGTTGGAATCCACAAACTGAATGGAGTTCTTTGCCACTGAAAGGTCTGGAACAGTTATACTGACAGGGAGAAGCCAAAAAAATGAAAAGTTTTGATAGTATTGCCACATTTAGCAAGAAGAGAGTCAAGTGCAGGAGAAATAAAAGGGAGCTAGTTTGTTACTGTTGCATGTTATTTAATTTTTTTTCTTTTAAAGATGGCATCCTCCACTTTTAGGCAGTTTGGGGCATGGACTGTTCCTCCACCCACCCCTAAATCACTGTACAGTGTCTAGTACAATGGACTTCCATTATATGTTCCTAGGCACTTTTGTAAAGCAAACAGCAACAATAAGTAACAAAAACCCCAACCACATAAAATATAAACACTGTCAGATTTACTAATATACTGTTGAAAAGCTCCTAAGAGTTACTGAACAGTAGAACTCCAAAAGGCCAGCTATATATATATATGGTAGAGTTGTGCCACAAAAGAAAAGGACCTTGGAAACAGATTCACTGTGAAGGAAACCTGAAGACAGGGTTGAGATTTCTTTTGTTCTTTTTTCCCCCAAAAAATGCTGATCACCTTGCAGCCTTAATTAACAGCAACCATCCTCAGCCTTGATGACTTAAAGGGCTCATCCAGTGAGAAAGAAACCCATCCAGTGGACAGAAACCTAACATCTGCCAGCCAGGCAGGTCTTCCCAGCCTGTAAAAACTAACTCCTGGAACAGTTTTGTGTTTTTTCTGCTGCAACATGCGACCACCTGTAGTACTTACCGGAGAGAGGGAATGCAGTCTGGTTACCCAGTCTCGCTACAGATGAACCTTAATGTATCATAGAGACATAGACCCTTTTAATCGTAGTACAGATACCCTGTTGGGCATACTAAGTGATTGTAGAAATGTGCGCATACACAAACATGCATGTGCATGTACTGCCCACCACTGTGCTTCGTCATGCATCCCAATCTCAGAAGCAGGTGATATGGAATAAAAAGTTGCCTACAACAATCCCTTTTTATTGTCTTTATCATTTCTTGGCAGCAATACTTAGCATGAGTTGCAGTGGAAAAACCCACAAACTAAAAACAAAAACTGAGCTGAGGGAGGAAAAGGTGTCAGAGTGGAGAAAATGGAGTTTTATCCCTCAAAACAATAACCCCTACCATGACAGCCTCACTGGCTCCTTCTCCACTAACAGGAAATTTCTGTAAAAGAATCATGTGGTGCTGGAACACAAAACTGCAGAGCTTCATACGTAAGACAGGCTACAGTCCTGACCAGGGATTAACGACCAAAGTAAAAAGCCCAGTCCTCTCTCCTTTGCCTTCCAAATACTAAAAACTTAGAATGTGACAGAAACCTGTTGACTTTGACAGGGTTTAAGTTATACCAATATGAAGTCAAAGAAGCAGAACAGCTAAAACTGGCAGAAAAATTAAAAGTCTGCGACTTCATTGCCTCACAGAGTCTCCTGCAAGTTTCTATCTTCACAAAAAGCGGCAGAAAATCCTAGAGGACCACAGAAGGGCAATGGATTTATGAGGTCTGAGAATCCCCAAACAAAGATGCAATTGAGCTAGCTGAAAGCTTAGACAAATTAAAAAAAGTAAAAATAAAAATAAAGCACAGAAAGCACCTACTAGAAAAGCACTGTCAGTATTGTCGTTTAGGTATGTTTCCCTCCCCACCTCTGAAAAGCTGTCTGGCATTCGGCATAATTGGGAGGAAGAATTTTCTCCCCTGGCGAAGTCAATTAACTTCACTGTATTTGTATCACCTGTCAGAGCTGAATCTGCTATCTTCTTCATGTCTGACACAAGCTTCTACACCTACTTGACAGATCAAACGGGTTTTAAAGAAATTACTGTACTTTAAAGGGAAGTTCCATGGCTACGTCAAGTCAAAAAGCTGCAAGACAAGAGGCGAGTGATCATTATATTAGTACATGATACATTCCCCTAGAATATTAAAACACAGTGTATCTTTGTACTGAAGTTTAACTTCTTTGATGCAATTTGCTATTTCATTGTGAAACTCCTTTAGTCTTCAATCATCATAGACATCTGTAGAAAATTAAAGAAGGCAATTTTCCTGCTTTGTGCCCTTGAACTGCTTAATTTCTCATATTATTAAGATATAAAAACTCCTTGCTGTAACAAGAAATGTAAGAAACGGTGTGGGCCACTGCTTTAACATACAACCATAAACAGGTATATGCATGTTTGTGCACAAACATGCACTGAATGTTATAACCAAGCTTTTTTTCTTTTTGTAAGACTACAATATTAGTGCTTTATGCAACACCATACAATGGGATGTCATTAGATTCCAGGTCATGCCACTCTTTGGCATCATTAAACCAAGTGCCAGATCTCATCATGTTTTATGGTCACTATAACTCAAGTCCAAACTCATTTCCCATTAGCCCCAATTTAATGTTTGTGTTTGTTGTACAACCAATGTACAAGCAATCTACAACCAATGTACAAGCCTCCTAATTAAAGGCAGCAGAGCAGAGAAAGATAACACATACGATGTGCTTAATGCAGTTCTTCAGTTAAAACGTAAATGAATACGTAGCAGCATGGTGGGTAATGCAGGTGCTGAAAAAGACTTCTCTATCGAAATGCATTTCCTCGTAATCGACCGTTAAAAGCAACTGGACCAGTACTCCAGCTCTCCCAGATGGCAGCCAGGAACTGGGAGCACTCATTGGATGCATAATTGGGAAACAACGTCAGGGTCTCTATGGACCTATACTTCCCAGTTTTTAAGTCCCTGAGCAGCACAGAAGAGCATATCACAGAAGAAACACAGTCACTTTTATTTGGGCATGGATCTATTTTGAAGTTAAAAGCTATGTTCTACTCACCAAAGGCACTCTGATATTCTGGTGAGAAAGAGGGTTTGGTCAAACAAAATTTCTCTACTAATTAAAATAAAGCTAATGATTTCTAGTGAGTTGCATCAAGCACAGTGCATCACATCTGACAGGTTGCTGATGTGATTTAAGGGAAGAGCACGAAGGACCATATTGATTTCTCCCATCAGCAGGACAAGCACTCTAATAAGTTGACTTTAAAGTAGCTACATAGAAGTATTGCATTATCTGCCACACAAGCGCTAAGGAGGTTTTCAAAGACTTAAATAATATTTTGGCACATAACTCTACTATGGGCTAATGAGATGCCCTTTGTGACTGGGAACTTCTTGTACTACAAAGGTTCTATCACCTGGAGCCACGGAAGAGCAAATACCACAGCAGAAGCAGAGCCAGCTCTTCCCAGACCACCTCTGTGCTATTCCAACACATGCAAGTCCAAGCTGCCCTAGAAGCCATCTCAAATGTAGCCCCCCTACACACACTTTACCACGAGTGCAGTTTTATACAATTGCCCTATAACTCTTTACAAGGGTTAAAGCTGTATCAATGCAAATTCCTCACTTTTTTGTATAAAAAGTACATTCCATTTTTTCAAGGGAAAAAAGGTCTGGTAAGATTTCCACAGGAATGCTATGGGTCTTCTTCCTGAGTTAGTTATCTTTTTGCATCAGAGTTGTTATCCTTTAATCCCACTAGAGTGCAAAAGCTCCCACTGTATGCTCTGTCTATTTAATCCACTGCTGCTGAATATATTCCACGCTGACCTATGGATTTGTTTAACCAACACTGGTCTCAAATTTCTTCACCCCAAGAACTAACACATCCCTCAGTGACTCACCTCAATGAAAAGGAAAGATCAAGCTCACCTTTAGGTTTATAACAAAAACAGGCAGTAATTTTTTTTCTTAAAGTACCACATTCAAATTAGCTTCATAGGAGCTACACCAAAAAAATATTTAAGCACGATATACACTGATAGATCTCAAGAAATAAGTGTAAATGGGGATTCATCATCCGATCAGGTATTTTCCCTGCAGGGATCTCATTTTATCCCAGGGATACTCAACAACTTTCATCTACGGTTTAAAAGCAAATATAAAAGTCACTCCTTGTAAAATGCACAGCTGTCAAAAAATCTGAGGGGGCTGGGAAAATAGATAAATTATTCAGGCTAATCTGTAGTACTTACTCATACGGACTTCTTCCAACTAGAGACAGCTTAATAGCAAAGGTCATGCAGCTAGGAGCAAAGAACACAGGTCACACAAGACACAGCACTACATAAATTAATACTGGAAACAACATAGAGATAGTAGTGGCCAACCTACAAAACATGAGCTCTGGTTACTTCTGTAGCGAAGGAGGCAGATACATACACAAAGTAATATCAAGCAGGGGAATGGGGAGGGAAAAAAAAAAAAGGATTTACATTTGGACTGAAGCCAAACTCCAAAGGTATTCTGGTGCTTAACTGCCTTTGAGGATTTTAGTCTACCTGATTTAACAAAGGCTGTAGAGGAATCTGTGACAGGATCAGATCTGATCCATCTCGCTGCATGGTCGGTCTCTTCCTCTGCAGCTCTGCAAGCACCTTTCCAAGCAGCACGCACTGCCCCATGCGCCGATACGTCCTTTTACACTAACGCCATGTTTCCAACACCTTTCCTTCTCTAGTCTGATTATCCTAAGCTAGTATGTGTTTTTAATCAATTCAGAGCCTAGAGCTCATTAAAACTAGCAAGACAGTCTCTTCATTCAATTAGTTGCTCTAGAAAATGTTACCTTTGTCTATTCAATATTCAACCTGTTTTTCTGCAGGAAGTTCTCTGAGCATTAGCTTCTCTCTTCTGGGGCAAAACACCTATCTTCAGCTGTAGTTGCTAAAACAATCAATGCATTGACATGCCTACAGAAACACCTAATAATACGAGAGCAGTAACAACAAGGAGTTATTACATTGTAAATGTAAAATGATATATAATGATATATGCATATACACATACGCACACGCACATATATACCAATAATATCATTCCAATAGAAATTACAGCTTTTCTGGGTGCACAGAGCGTGCCCTCAAAACAGTTATCCTTGATGCCTTAAGTCCTACCCTCTTCTTGGAAGAATTAATGGTACGAGTGCAGTTTCTTCACCACTTTGCAAGGAAGCAGAGAATTTTTGGCAGTTCTCATTCCCCCCTACATTTACCCCCACCATGTGGCAGCTATTCTTCTGGGAGCATCCAAACCTTTTACCAGAAGAAAACCAAAATTTTTGGAAACAGCTCATTAAGAGAAAATGTAATGAATGAGTTTATGTGTGCATTGGAGAAAAGGGGGGAGGAGAGAAGGTGAAGGGACTCAAGGAGCACACATGCTTATTTCGATGTCTTTTTCCTAGAAATTTTGCTAAATTTAGCATGTCTTCTGAATCTTTTTTGTTTTGTGGTTTTTTTTTTTTTACATCAGAAGTATTTTAAAGCCTCTCCTTTTTTTTTATTTCTTGCTTTTCATATGTTTTTGCTTTCTTAAGGAAACTGGCAACTGAAATGCTGTTCTAAAAACAAATCACAAACATTTAGCAGTGTTGCCATTTCAAACACCAGACTCAGCTGAAACTGCCATGTGGCAAGACGATGCTGTTTCAGCTGTTGGAGCCCTCAGAAAGGGCAAAAAATGCTGAATAAAACCAAAACATAAGTCATGAGTCAACAAAAACTCTGGGATTTGTTGCAAATAACCATCCTTCAAAGCAGCCCAAAATAGAGGATGCCCTATTCTTTGAAAACACCAGTAGCCTGTATTATCACCTCCACCCAGCCATTCCAGCTTATGTGGTCCTCTCTACTCTAAGTACCAAGTACTTCCCAGTGCCTAAACATTTATATTTCAAAACAGATAATCCCATTTTGCAGATAACGAACCAAAGCACCAATGGAAAAAAAAAAAAATGAAGACGACAAAAAATAAATCAAAGGACAGGCCCATAAGGCACTTAGATGTGTAACTACCGTATTTCAGAAATCTGACCTTACCAGCCTTCCCAAGGACAAGTAGTGGGGAAACCAGCTCCCTCTCTGGAGATCTAGACTAGAGCCCTGCTCTACTTACCTGTCATCCCTCAGCAGGGCTACTGGGAGGATGCTGACATTTACATTAAACTCCATTACTGCTCCACTACTCCCATGGAAGCAAGAGGTGCGCATGTGCATGAGGAGGGCATGAAATAGACCCATATGAGTACTGAAATCTCACGTATTTGCTATCCCCATTCACAAAGTATTTTTCTAAAAGAATAAAAATAGCATTAAAGGAAGAGACATTGATTTTCTTTTCTGATCTTAAATTCTCAGGGCAGACAGCCTGTAAAACCTGCTACCGTAGTACATATGGGCAATTGATCTCAGCAGATAGCTCCACACAGTTTTTCAGCATTTCTGTTTTGAAATACAGGAAAGTCAACTAGCAGCCAGTAGCTCCCACTAAAGCCAAATACCTACTAACTTCGCCAAGCTATTACCATGACGAACAGCCTGCAGCAATAGCACACTGCTTCACTGCCGTGGCTCTCCGTCATACAGGTAGCTGCATTCCGTTGCTCCATTTGCAAACATCCCTGAGCAGTGTCGGGCACACTCCTCAATTATATGACAGTGCTTGTGAGCACACACAGTTCATCCACTGTGCTGCACAAGAAAGTAGTATCCACACATACTGCCCAAGAGTAGGAACATTAAAGGCACTTCTGTAGGCCTAATTCTGTTCCCACTGAAGCCACTACAGATCCCCCCTACCAGGGCCGGGAGCAGAACTGGACCTATGTTGCACTTTTATTTATTTTTAAACTTGCTGCTCTCAGCACCCAAGCAAGTTCAATGGGAATTTTTCAGAATAATGTTTTGACGCTAGAGCCAAAAACAAGTCAGGGAACATGTGAACTTCCTACAGCTCTTAGGAGAAGGCAGGGAAGGAGTCTGGCAGCGTTAGCTGCAAGACCTCGTGAAAATGGTGAGGAGGGCGGTTGCACTGAATTATCACTGCTGTCATCTCCAGGGTCAGTACCAGCTGTTACGACACTATTGATTGCTCAGATGCTTGTAGAATTGGACACCAGTTCTATACGTTCTGCTGCTGGTCCATGCTTTTCCAAGCAGATTTAAGGGCTGGATAAATTGAATTAATTCAGTAGACCTAAGAAGTCTACAGATCACTTCTGGGTGAGCAAGAATGAGAAAGCAGTCTCACGAAAATAGTTACTTCAGTGACTGCTCTTAGACAAAAGCCAAAAGATCAAGAAGGAGGATCCTATGGCCTAGACTCCTTGATGCAGAGTACCACTCATTCACAGCAGGCTCTTGAAAGCAAACTCCCCTATTGTACTCACACCTT
Organism: Pygoscelis adeliae; assembly: GCF_000699105.1. Classification (NCBI taxonomy): domain Eukaryota; kingdom Metazoa; phylum Chordata; class Aves; order Sphenisciformes; family Spheniscidae; genus Pygoscelis; species Pygoscelis adeliae. Next base: position 2,206,856 of record NW_008825612.1, read on the forward strand.
CCCAACAATACTTCCTTCTCTTCTGGTGAGGAAACAAAAAAGCAGGACGCACCTACATCATGGAA